>NC_134486.1:128147314-128447314 GCF_040206685.1 Ascaphus truei
ATGCTGTATAAACTATTGAAGGAGCAGCTCAGCGGTAATGTCACTGCCTTTGAAGCAAGTGAACCTAGTTTAAGGCCACAAAACATGTGAAATCTATATATTTATTTTTTTTAAATTTGTTTTTCAGTATTAGATAATAGTGACCTGGTGTTTTTTTTTGTTTTTTTTAAGCATCCTTTGATTTCAATAGCAGGTTTTAACCCACCTCCCATGCAGTGGAAGATCTTTGTAACACTTTCCTGTTTGGGATAATTTGTCAGAAATGTTCCCAGCAGTTTTGAGCTGCAAACTTTAAGACTGGATACTGTTACCTCAGTAATGTAAGGATACATTGTAGCTGATGAGTTACACTGACTGAAGCAGCCATTACTTTGGCCACACAATCAGGATTTTTATAGATTTATAAGGGGAGCACCAAATGATTACCAGCGTAGGTAAGAATGTAGAATTATACATTGCCACATGCTTTACATATACAAATAAGAAAAACCGGAAAGGGGGGGGGGGAGTTGGAAAGTAGTATTGCTGCTTTAAGTCTCAGTGCCACCTCTCCTTGTACAAGCCTCTTCTATTCACCATGTACTTCAGGCACATGTAGTTATCAGGGGGTTTCCAGACCTGAACCGCGTTAATTTCAGTTCCGGGGACCCCCTGTTTTCCGAGATTAGCTCCGTAGGTGCTGTGCTCCTGGTAGCATCCTCGGCTATGGAAACAATATGGAGGCTTATCTTGTGCGGCACGGTAGCCAGTAGGAATCCGTGACATCTATTGCAGCTTCCTATTGGCCCTCGTGACGCAGGGGATTTAAACTTCCATGAAGAACAGACCGCTCGTGCAGGCAAGTATCTCGGGAAGCAACGTTTCCCACGGAGCTGGACCGCATTTAGCTCCGAAGACGCATCTGCTTCCCACCTAGGGGATTTTTTTAAAATACATTGAATGGTGCTTTAAGCACAATCTGCTTGTAGGGTGTATGGGGCATAGTAATTTGTATGTACATCAATGTTTACACAATCGGTGCTATTTGTAACCATTTTGTTATTCCTCTACTCCTCACCAGTTAAAGGGGGGTGTATGCTTATAGGGCCTCTAAATACGGCTCGCTGTTAGCCAAGCTGTTTACAGTACAAATTTGTTTTATTTTTTCTAATTAAATATATAAATGTTATTTCTTTATTTTATTCCAGCTATTGGATACGTGTTAATAGGCAGTGGCCTGCATGACGAAGCAATACGACATTTCTCATCAATGCTGCAGGTAACTTTGTAATATGTGTTGTTCACCCTAATTGTCTATTGATGAGCAACATGTAAAAATTATTCACTCAAATGTGACTAAAGGAAATACAATTTTGCTGTGATACTTTTTCAGATGCAGACGTGTCCACTCACTGATTTTTGGAGTAAAGCACACTAAAGTTTTTTTTTAATTAGGGGTCTAAAAGATTCCAGTGGAGTCCTGCTAATGCCATATTCTTTTGCTCGGGACCACCAAAATTCAGTGGTGATGGGCTTTGGGAGCTTGACATATCTACAGATATGTTGAAAGGATAAGATTGGACGTGGTTGTATGTAAAGCCAGTGCTGAATTCTTGTTGGTTCTGTGCTGTTGAGTCCTCACCATGCACCTCGGCTGTGTTGGGGTCTCCCAGTCTTTCTTTTACTTTGCCCGCTCTTCTGCACTTTTGCACGTGGGAAAAGAAATCCAACCAATCACATTTAAGCATTTCTTTAGCTGTCCGTCAATCACATGACTAGCTATTTTCGTTGACAAGTATTGCGGTTGTCCAGGCTGATGGGAATAAGCCACACTTGGCATCATATGTAGGAGTCACAATAAAGTGTAATTACTCTGCTAGTAATACATTATTTTCATATTTTAGTGGTGGTTTCATAACTTAAGATGTGTTTTAATAGTGTTTGCTAATTTTATTGGAAGCTTGTGAAAGGCTCAAACTCACTGAGGGAATAATGAACCAATAATTTAGATGTTGCAGTTCTCAAATCTCCGTTATCAAGCTGTGTTTAGAAGAGGAAAAAAAATGGTTCTTGAGGATCCGCAAAAATGTTTTTGCATCAGTATCATTCCATAATGGAGTTACTTGATTTCTCAATTAAGTATATGGTTATTATGATAAACAGCCAGTAAAGGAAATGATTGAAGTACACAAGTAGTATTTTAATTGCTACTTTGTTTCGGGGAAGACGACGTTGAGAGATGTTCGTTTCAGATTACCAACTAATATTTTATTTTTATTTTTTGGATAGGAGGATGGTGATCTTGTAAGTGCTATTTATGGCCGGGGAGTAGCATATGGGAAGAAAGGATTGCACGTGAGTGTCAAACCACACCATAGTTATTTCAACTTTTTGCCCCAAGTGTTTACCCTGGAGTGTTTCAAGCAAACTCCTCTGTGAGAGCTGTCACTGCACAGTGGTTGATTGATTGATTCATAATTACTTGCAGGAATGAATGTATAGTATCTCAAGAACGCGCACACACAGGAATGAATGTATAGTATCTCAAGAACGCGCACACACCATGTACTCACACGGGACAGGTGTGTGCAGAGCATTGGTCAAAGGCACAGGTTGCACATGTCTACGGCAGTTTCTGATATCAGACCGCAATAATCCTTACCAGAGATGGGCAAAACCAAAACCACAATAAAAATGGTAGGCAAAGAATCATGATATTGATTTATTTATTCCCAGAAGTATTTCTGTTAAATAGGAAGCATAGAACAGAACACTAAGCACACAATCCATCAAAAGACATCAATAACTGTATTAACTTGAAATTAACATATTTTATTTAAAAAAATAAAAATAAAAAAATAAGTTTAATTTTAGATTGAAGGTAAAATGAATGAGGAAAGTCCACTCATACAATTCTAACTTTGGCGTATTTGCAAAACGTTCTCTCCTTGCTGCTCGTTTGAAGAAGCACTTCAAGTCTGCTATACAAAGCGCCTGTAGGAGGTCTTAAAAAAAAAAAAAAGAGAGAGAGAGATCATACAATTACATTGAATAATATGAAAATAGCAAGATTAACTGAAGCATTGTAATTTGAATAGTCAAAAAGCCATGGTGTTACATGGTTTAAATTGAAAACCAAAAAACAACTAAAAACACAACTCTCTCAATACGGGCATGATGTATGAACAGTTAGATTTCAATTTTTGAAATATTCAATGACAAACCAGTAGATTAGTGAAGAAAGTTTATTTAATTGTATTTTCTTAATTACAAGTAATTCATCAATGTGTTTGTCCCTAATATGGACCTTTTTCAAGATAGCACACAGGTATCACTGCTTTATAACTACTGTATATCCACCAGATGCCAGGGGAAACGTGTAAGGGGGAGGGGGCTGGAAAAATGACAAACTGGAAAAAGTGCATCTGTTGCTAGACAATTATCCTAACAGTTTTGTGCTACCTGTGATACAATAGAACAATCCTTAATGTGACTACATAATTATACATATCTCACTTGAATACAATACATTTAAATCATAGTAAGGAACAAAGAGCAGTGTCCATACTATATATGAAACTAGGCATAAATAAACTGTATATTAGAAAATATACACTCATTGTATCATTCTACTGTTCTAAAGTCTTAGCTGCTCACTGTCAAATATGAATACTCTATTTTAGCAACCATGCTCAAATATAGATGAGGAAAGATGCAGCCTCACCATGGACTGCAGACAAAATTTGATGACCAGCAGGAGTGTAGATCACGTATAGGGAGCATTTCACGTCTGTACAATGCAATACTTACTGTACTTATTAACAAGAGTGACAGTGCTTCCAAGTCACTGTGCCGTTTTCCCAGTCCCCTGTCAGTTTCCTCCCCCTTACATGTTTCACTTGGAGTCTAGTGGCATATTTGGCACACAGGTATCACTCCATATGGTTTTTTTTTGTTGTTTTTTTATCCCCTTTGTGAGGACCGAAACATTGATGAATTGCTTTAAAATAAAAAAATTTTAAATTAAATCGGGGCTGCACTGATTTGGTTGAAACTTCTGACATATCCAAGTTAAGATAGCAGAAAAGTACCCTCAAAATCGCAACAGAATCGGTCAAGTCGTTTGGCCTGTGGAGTGAGAACACAAACAAAAACAGAAACGCATAACCAAAGATGTCACAGTCTAGTAGAAGTCTTCACTTCGCTCGTTCATCCAATTCCAATTTATTTACAAGTGTCTGCCATATCCTACAATGTGGGTCAATGGAGTTGTGGAAAACCAGAACAATAAAACATACAGAAAATGACAAATATGACTTATATTTGTACAGTATGTGTTCTGGCCCCTGCTCCACTGAGCTTGCTTACTTGTACTCCATTGCATAAAAAAATTAAGTGATCACTGGGAACCGTGGTAAAGTACACTATACATGTCGGGCTACAAGCACTTGAGCCATGAAACATTGAAGCAATTTCAGATGATCTTGAACGACCTTCTGTTGCTAAATCTTGTGATTTCTCTGCTAAGTTTACACATTTATTTTAAATTTGTACTTTTTTTGTTGTGTAAAAATGACATTTTAACATGGCAAGACCCTCTATTGAACACTCATTGGTGAGCTGCAGTTACTTTTTTCAGTAAAAGTATAGTACAAGAAAGCGGTTTACAGTGTGCATAAGTTAATTGAGATGATGATTCCAAAACAATTAAAGTCCATTTCAGCAGATGTTTTAATTGTACGTTTCATACATCACTCCTTTTTGGCAACATATGTTCTATTCAATCGTTGCCTGTACCTGTTAAAAGCTAAACGGGTAATTGTGCCCAATCTGGTATTTAATGTGGTGTGTGTTGCATGCATTTAGGGGTTTTAAGCTTACCTGTATTTAGTTTGTGTCTGGATTTTTCTTATGTTTTTTCTAACATGGTTTTTAGATAATAAAGAAAAGTCAGGTTTAATTAGTAATAGAACATTTTACCATTCCAATCATTATTGCTTGATATTGTGTGTCCTCTTGTGTGTTGAGGGGAGGCGGTGGAGTCTGATTAATGAATACTCAAGTATAATTTATTTGAGTGGTTCAACCTGTTTTCTTTTTTTTTTTGGGGTGGTTGGCGGGTTACATTAAGGCTTACAACTTCCCATATTGCATAATATTTTCTAGACCTCCCTGGTCACCATTTGATCCCTTTCCCTTTTTCTCTAAGGACATCAAGAACGCCGAGCTTGCCTTATTTGAGCTGAGCCGTGTTATTAGTATGGAACCTGATCACCCAGAAGTATTTGAACAGAGAGCAGAGGTGAGTATTTCTGTGTGTGTGTTTGTTTATTTTGGTCATAGCTTGTAGGTATGGCTTAAAAGGTATATTCTGGTATTCTGGACCTCGTACTACAGTACTTTGCATATGTATAGTCTGAATTCTCTGAAAACAATGCGTTTGTAGCGGGGGAACCTGGTTCTAATCCCGGTGTCGGCGCCTTGTGATCTTTGGGCAAGTCCCTTGATCACTTGTCCCTGAGGCACCAAAATCATTTTTAAAAAAAATAACAAAATGTGTGTGTGTGTGTGTATCTTTTCGTTGTGGTCACAGCAGTCATTCATGAGTCATTAATGGTTTTAAACAGACACTTTCACTTCGTAAACAGAAAAAGCAAGACACAGACATTGAGTTTCTAAATAAAAGAAAAGACAGGATATGTTTACATTATTACAGTAAAAGGAAATGTGCACTACTGATGAGGTGGATAATGCAGAATATGAGGGGAAAGCAGAGGTGTCATTTAGTATAGGCAGAAGGTTTGAAACTAAAGCTAAATTTGTATCAATTGCTTTCATTTCTTTCCCCCCCCCTTTTTTCCCCCCCTCTAATCTGTTACTTTATTACAAAAAATTTTAATGTTCTGTTTTGTCAAAATGTTGATTTTAAAAATATATATTTTTAAAGCATTTCAACATGTTGCATTAAGATTAGTATGTTAAACTGGTCTACAAAAATAGCATTAACTGCTTTTCAATTGGACTTAATTTTCATGCGTGTTTTTAATGTTATTTTGAAGTTTAAAAATGTCATTTTTATTACATTTTGTTTTGAGTGATCTATAGTATGTTTTCCATCTAACTCCTCAAGGAAAGCCTTTTAATGGTGTTCATGTAAGGAATGCACGTAACGGGCATCTGTATATTTTGTAATTTAATATAAAAAATAACATACGTTCCTGAAACTTTGATGTATATAATTCAAGACTTTATATAACAGAAAGTATGCAGGAACTTTGTATTAGGGGGTTATTCATTGAACTGCAATAGTGCTGATCAGTGTTGGCCTTGGACGTGTCCACCGTGTACTCGGCTCTTTACAAAAGAGACAATACAGTTAAGGGAATTATAATACTATAAGTGCAACAAACAAAATTGGACAATAGGACAGGAAATCCCGGTTCCGGAGAGCTTACAATCTAAGTGGTATGTTTGGAGCTTTATAAAGGACCTAACGGTCCGAAACGCGTAGGAGGTGTGTGTTTTTGTCCCCCAGGGGGTGAAGATGTTATCAGCCATGCACTGAATTAAAGGTATTTATTTTACTCCACCTGGCTCCCTGGCTGTGCACCATTTGTTTCTTCTTGGAGCTTTAGAGACAGCAGGTGAGGGAATAAGTGCAGTACTTGGCCACAATGGTTGGTAGGAGCAACTGTTGGTGTGAGACAGTAGCCATGAGTCTAGGCCATTGTTTCCCAATTAAATTTAGCCGTGGAACCCTTTTTTTATTTTGTACAACAAAATGGAACCCCTTAAATATTTTTCGCGTAGCACATGAAAAAAAAAAAGAAATCCGCCGCAGGCGAACAATTTTCTTGGTTCAAGATCAAATACCTTTAAATTGAAAGTTACATTTTTCCAGGGGGAAGGCAACTACACGTTTTGTCCTCATGTCCCATAAAGAAATGCAGCCGCCCTGTATACGTGTCCGTCAGGGGAAAAAAATTATAAGGTTTTACTCTTTATATGATATGGGGGGGAAGGGAGCCCGCAGTGGTGTTGGTGTCTCCGTCCCTCCTGGCGGATGCAATTTTTAAATGTTTTTCATTTTCCGCTAAACACTTAATTTTACCTCACGGAACGCCAGGGTTTTTTTAAAAGTCCCCCACTGTCCCAATATATTTTTAAAAGACCTCAGGGTTCCGCGGAACCCCATTTGGGAAACGCTGCTCTACAATACACGTGTTACTCCTTTACTATACAACACAAACACATACTTATGTATATCTATATGTATGTATATATGTATATATATATATATATATATATCTATCTATATATATATATATCTATATATATATATATATATATCTATATATATATATATATATATATATCCTATATACATACACACACACACCTCCTTCCTATACACTTCCCCCCTATACACTTTCCCTCACTCCTTCCTATACACCTCCCCTGCTCACTCACACCTTTCTATACTGCCATACACTTTCCTTATAAGTAGATATCCCATGCGCCCTCCTCTCCTGTCACTGCTCTCCTGCTCCGGGGCAAGCTGTAACCGCCTCCCTCCTCGCTCTCCCTTCTCATGCACCTCGCTCTCCACTTTCTTCACCGGCAGCTTTTGCCACGGGTCAGCAAGCTGCGCCAGCGGCATCTTCCCCGAACGAGCAGCGTGCAGAGCCGGGGCTTCCCGCACGAACCTCAGTGGAGCAAACAGTCTGTCTCTTCGTGGCTGCTCACCCTCTCCACAGCCGCTATGGGGGAGAGGGGGGTGGAGGAGAGCCATGGTGGAACCCCTGGGACTGCAGGGTTCCACGGAACCCCATTTGGGAAACACTGATCTAGGCTATTGAAATGTTTCATTTAAAGCAGAAGCAAGCTGCCGTTGTTCTCTTCTCTCTCCCCCCCCCCTTACTATGTGCATCAATATAATCCACACAATAAGTAATTCACTAAGTTGCCGATCGATTCGTTCTCCTGTGATTGATCGGTGAAGATTTGGCTCAGGAGTTCACTAAATGGCTGACAGTGCAGCAGAAGAGGACCAAAGATGCAAAGTTCTGTGGGAAAGTTCAAGTGACTAGATACAATTGGTGCACTGCTAGAGACGGGGCAGGTTTCAAAAAGGGGTGTGCCAAAGCCTGTTTCAGAAGAGGAAAGGGATGTGACTTTGTAAATGGTTGCAATAGAAACAAAAAAGGCTTGTTACATTATAATACATTATAAATGCAAATTAATAAAAAATTTTAAAATGCTACAAGTATTTTCTCATAGTACAGAACTGATTTTATTTAAAACAAACAAAAAAAAACCGTATATTGCTTGGCCTACAGCTTTAAGATTATAACCTGTGCATAAATTGTCAGAACATTTAAAAAAGGTAAGTTATCACAGTTGCAGAAGTTGTTGATTTTAATTTTATATTTTGTCTTCTAGATTTTGTCTCCTTTAGGACGAATCAGTGAAGCTCTAAGTGATCTCACTAAAGCTATTCAGCTACACCCATCAGCGAGGCTCTACAGGCACCGAGGCACCCTTCACTTCATATTGGAGGTTAGTTGTGTTATCTGGAGATCCATTACAAGTTGTTAAAAAAATGTAATGCTCCTAACCAGTGCACGAGAGCATTTGTTAATTGGTGGCAGAATATAGATCATGCATGGGATTCTCCAGGATTCAGAGTTTTAGGAAGCTCAGTAAATATGGCCTTTTTATGTACTACAATTACATTGAAGATCTTTGGAATGCTGATTCTGCTGAAATTCCACGTACAATATTGTATACACTGCCAGCACGTTACAACTATAAATAGTAATGTTTACATGAAGAAAATATTTCCTATTGATAATGGTACACGAGGTATTGGTGCTTTTATTTGATGGATGTCTACTGCATGGAACAAAAGTGTACTATACGAGTCACTTGGTTTAGGGAATGGTTGCTTTCTTAGAGCACTCGTGTATATAAACCTTCAAACATTTTTACTTTAAACAAGTGACTGAAACTGCAATGGTTTTTTTGTAGAACATCTCCTTTATAGGCTATTAGCATAGGCCGACTACTGTGGTAATTAGACCGTTCCAGTATTCCTTGTACTGTAGTCTCTATTCTCTGCCCTTTTACTTTAAGGTCTCTACCACTGCTGCAGTTGGATTTGTTGAGAAAAAAAAAATATTTTGGGCCATTCTGTAAACAAATGCTACATGTTGAAGGTACTGAGCATGCCAACTTGTTCTGCTACCTAAAGTGGCTTCTTATCTGTCACAGGACTATGTAACCGCACATGAAGACTTTCAGCATTCACTGGAAATGAATCGAAATCAGCCTATCGCTATATTATACATCGGTTTGACCTTCTTCCACAGAGGATTGCTGAAGGTAAAACCACTCAATGCCTAAGTCTTCTGCATTTTGTTGAAGTGCTATTAAGAAAAGTAGTGCTGTAGAAAAGCCTGGTTTGATCAATAATGATTTATAGCGCTTTCGATATTTTTTTTTATTTTTTTAATTATTATTTTATTTATTTATTTTCAAAAGATTTATGCTCCTGCATTAAGAACAGAAGCATGTCATTTTTGGGGGGAATAGAAAAGCAGAGAACACTAAAGGTGCAAAGCCTTGTAGGACTAAAATGACCCATTTTTGAAGTTACATTGAGGCATTGGTGCATTTTTTTCCAAGACGTATACAATAATTTGAAAAATAATTTTTTCGAGTTTATCTTTACACATGGATGTGTGTGATTTCCTGTAGCCCATCAATATTGTGTTGAGCAGGTCTTTATAGAGATACAAAAGAAAATGTGGACTGGGCGCTTCTAAAAAACATAATAGTTAACTGTGTCAAATCTAAACAAAAATGTATATGTACATATATGTATAAAATGTACATATAATATGAAATACTGAAGTATTGTAAGTGTAAAAAAACCATCACCGTCAACCAAGTGACAATGTGATATAAAGTGAAGTAATAGCTGCTCTACACCCTTGTATGGGACTGTTCGCTGTCCCAGTAGTAGTATTCTTGTCTTCCAGGTAAGGGAGGAGCGCTCATCGTGATTGGTATATAAGAAGAAAGAGAAGAAACCAATAATAGTATAGCAGTACAAACAAAGTCCTATCTAATATATGCTGCAATGGTTTCACTCACAATAGACTTCTTTTATAGTATAGCGTGTCAGAGATCCTTCTCTCTCTGACGGGAGCCCTTTGAGTGGGGTCTTCGTTGGGGTGTAAGGTAAGTGTAATCCCCCTTCTGTTCTATGTTGTAAATCCTCATACAGTATGCCAATGGATGTGAAAAAGAGAGATACCGCAATAGTATAATACCGTAATAAAAGTGTATTGCACAGATAAGCAAATTAATTAATACACTCACATTTCAAAAGATTAAAATATCATGGGAGAGGGCTGTTGAGGGTTGTATTCTGGTCTTGACAAAGCCCAAGCGAAACGCGATGAATCGTTGATCCTGGGAGGACTGGAGAGTGAAGGGACTGGCATTGCTGTGCTGATTCCATCCGAGAAGCCGCTTCCGCCCTGAGTCAGTGACGTCACCGGAAGTGACGAATGCGGATGCATGCGGTGTATAGCAGATGGGAAGACCAGAATACAACCCTCAACAGCCCTCTCCCATGATATTTTAATCTTTTGAAATGTGAGTATATTAATTCATTTGCTTATCTGTGCAATACACTTTTATTACGGTATTATACTATTGCGGTATCTCTCTTTTTCACATCCATTGGCATACTGTATGAGGATTTACAACATAGAACAGAAGGGGGATTACACTTATCTTACACCCCAATGAAGACCCCACTCAAAGGGCTCCCGTCAGAGAGAGAACGATCTCCGACACGCTATACTATAAAAGAAGTCTATTGTGAGTGAAACCATTGCAGCATATATTAGATAGGACTTTGTTTCTACTGCTATACTATTATTGGTTTCTTCTCTTTCTTCTTGTATCCCAATCACGAACGAGCGCTCCTCCCTTACCTTTTATATAGATAAAATGCCCATCAAACTTATCCTTATTGGTCCTTTGACCGTGAAAATGTGGGCTAAAAGTCCCTTCACATTCAGAAATACATGAAATAACGTTATTTATTATTAAGTATTGTTTTTCTCCTAATGGGACTCAAAGCACCTCTCAATTGCAGAATAGAGTACAGTACACCGCACATGGGAATTGTACAGACACAGTCCCTGCCCAGATGAGCTTACAATCTGTTTTTGGTGCCTGAGGCAGATGAAGTGACTTGCCCAAGGTCACAAGGATCTGTAATTGAACCAGGTTCCCCTGACTTCAAATGGTCTCATTGTATATAGTACGTGTCTTTACTCACTGAGCCACTTCTAATAAATCTGATCAAACCAATTCCGAAATACTTAATGCTTACTGTAAGCTTATTTTCTCAAAAAAGTGCATTGCTAATGGGTGCCTGAAGCATGGTTACATATTTAAGGAATTTGTTTCACAAAAACCTCTTCCGATCCAAAAAGGATTTCCACCTCCCATGTAGTGTTGTATATTTAAAAAAAAAATTGTAGTTGTACCATCGTACCATCACACTTCAATCCTCTGGTCTTTTGGGGTGTAGTCTGTTTTTTGTTTTTGGGGGGGCGAGGCGTAAAAAATTGGCATTGATAAATTTTTAAATTGAGCTTGTCTGTGCATATAACCTGAAATGTTTCCATCTGCGCCATTGACGTCAAGGATTTTTTTTTCTTGGATGCACAAAAATGGATTGTGCTAGGCATCGAGATGTTAATAGTATGGACAAAAAATTATTCTTGTGTGACAAAAAAAGGAGAACGTGTCAAAATAGTCTGCAAAATTCAACTCGCATGATAACTGGTTTAATTTTAAATTGTATCGACCAGGTATTCAACATGAGGCTGTGTCGCAAATCATTTCAAACAACAAATGCATCGTATGTATGAAGTGTTTATACATAAGATGCCCTTTTTTTTTTAAGGTTTGTATTACTTTTTGACACTAAAATATTGCCGCATACAAAATGTGAAACAAAATCTTAGTATATCGGCCATTAATTGTTTTGTGCTTCAAGCAGGTGACCTGGCATCCTGGTTTATTGCCCTCTGTCCTGGTGTCCCGAAATCTAGCTAAATGTCCCAGTTTTCATGGGAGATGGGCGCTTGCCAGCCATGCATGCGTGAAATTTGTCCCGGTGTGTTTTGGGAAAACTATGGTCACCCTAACTAATGTCCACTATGTTTCATAGTGTGTTGTAATAGGGATCGATGCTAAAATAAGAAAATACAAAGCGTTACTGATGGACCAAGTGCATATATTTTAAATACCTAATAACTCGTTCTAAGAAAAAACAACAACAAACACATTAGTCCTTTCTATAGGTCATGTTGTATTTCTACCATAATCCAACATTCCCTTCTCAAATTGACATGCAATTAACAATTAGAATTTTGTTTCTAAACATTTACATTTTAATGTGAGTTTTTTTTTGTTTTTTGTTTTTTTTTTCCCTCCCCAAATCATTTGACTGAGCTGCGGTTTTTAAAGCTGTAGTGGTGAAATGCTTCATTATTCTGTGTTGGGGGCCTGCAAGAAAGCCATAATGCAAATAAACGTGCAAAGATTTCTATTCTAAAACTTTTACTACATGCACCTGAGTCACTATGCCCGTAAATCACTGAAGCAATGATTGCGGCCCAACTGAATTTGTATTGAATAGGAAAGTGGTTTCATAGTTAAACGAGCAGAGAGGAAGGAAAAGTGAAGCAGAGAATGTACGTTTTCGTGTCTGTAAATGACTGTACAATATTAGCAATGCTAGCTTCTGTTTTCACATTTTTCAGTCCTACTTGAAATATAAATCGGGTTTCTGCAGGTTATGACATTTAATGGACCAACATGTATTCAAACAGCTATTGGACACAAGCTTTCAAGGCCCATATTTATTAAGCTGCAGTAAATCAGGACAAATTACGTGACTTTACTTAAAAAGGGAACCGGTGTTCTTTTCCTGAGTCAGCTTCGCCAAAATAACAATAAGAACAAATAGTGGCTATACATGAGCTCATTAATTAAGGTAACAAAGCTTAGTGACCCTGGGCCCTATTTCTCAAAATGTATTTATAATTTTGTTTGAGTACTGTCATGTTAGTCACTGCAATCTGCAACAAACCTTCACTTTTCCAAAACCAATATGGCTTCTTGATAGCAAATTCCATAATAATTTATTTATCATTTTATAGCAGTGCTGTAATCTACTGAGCCACTTCTAAATGTGTATTCTGAATTTGGAATATTTTGGCCTATATGATCTAATCTACAGTACGCTATTCCATTAGAAAAACCTTTGAGCACCGAAAGGCACCTTATAGTTCATGTGTGGAACAATAAGATGTCTTCCATCGCCGAGAGGTGTCATATGGAATAGTAGTGTTTTTATGCTTTATACCAAGTAAAGAAGTGGGCCAGCTCTCTGTAAAGAGATTGCTTCGAGGTGATAAGGAAACATTTCCTGAAGTACTCGCCACCACGCCTTCAGACCCAGCCAGGCGCGGTTTGAAAAATTGACATAATTAGTGTTCCTCCTACCCTTGTTTGGAAGTTGGTAAGCCAGGTTGTAGACCGGGTCGCCACATGGCCAAACTGGTCTTGTTTATACTCTCAAAGAATGAATCCTTGTTTTAGCTATGGAACAAAATAACATAAAGAAATGACTGGTTGCTTGTCGTCTTCTTTGCCTGGAGCCATGTGACCACATTAATTCTGCACATTTCAGACTGACCACCAGTAGGAAGCTTCTTACAAGCCTCTTGGTGGTAGTCAATCTGAGCTTTGAATGGGTAAACTCTAAAAGTGACCCTAACACCTCAGGGGTCATGATCTCTGGCCTCCAGTTAGTATCAGGGCTGCCAGGATTCCTTATTCTAGTGTCCTACGCACTGTACCTAGTGAGAAAGCGGTAAAGTTTGCTGCTTTGAAGATGTGTTTTAGTAACTGATACATTATTTACAAAAAGTTATTATTTTTTTTTTTTTTTTATTGTCTTCGTTAAACAAATGTGACAACTTAATGCCAACATTTTATTGTTTTTTGCTTCTTTGGAAATTAAGCATGAATTCTATATCTCTTGGGACTCTGAATGGAGGATTGTTTGTCAATGTGATTTCCCCTTATCCCACCCTGTTTTGATCAGAGGGATGATATGCAAAATCTTGTTGAATACCTAGACATCAGACAAAAGGGTTTAGCCAGAGGAATTCAAACCCTTCTTAAAGGAGCAGTTCCCTCCAACCCCCCCCCCTTTTTTTTCTCTCTCTCCCTTCCCATTTTTTGTACTTGTATAGGAAGGAGGTCTCCAGAGCTGAACCGTGTTAATTTCAGCTACTGGGGCCCCCTAGAGTGTCGCAGGTACAGTCCCCTCCATGGAAAACAAAATAAAGGTTTAAAAGTTGCAGATTCCTATTGGAAGGAGAGCATCCAGGCACTCGGTCTTTCAAAAAGTTGATTTTAATAGCAGCACCAACGTTTCGACCACATAAATAGTCTTGATAAAGACTACTTATGTGGTCGAAACGTTGGTGCTGCTATTAAATCAACTTTTTTGCAATACCGGGTGCCTGGATGCTTTCCTTCAACTTGGTGATCTCTCTGGGGTTAGTACAGGATCTTCCCCATCTCCAAGAGCACCGGCAATTATTGCTGCAGTTACTGTGTGCCTGTGACCCTATCTGCTTTCTGCAGACTCCTATTGGCCCATGGTTTAACCCCCTTTTAATAAGCCACTGCTATTAGTGCGCCTTTTTAAACCTGTTCAAAGCTTTGCCATGGCCCTGTGGCAGTGCAAAGGTTAAACTGGTAGGGCATCAGAGTAAAACTTTGAGTTGCAACTGTGGTTACATGTTCTGCAACCAAATGTCTCTCTGGGTAAACGGCTTCTTATATTACACTTTTTTTGTTTTCTGTAGGAAGCTATTGAATCATTTAAGGAAGCTTTGAAGCAGAAAGACAACTTCATTGAAGCATATAAAAGTCTCGGTCAGGCCTACAGGTAGAAATTGTCTTCATTTTATTCTCCATGCATCATCTACACTACTTAGATTTGCAAGATTCTTGGGGGGGGGGTTTGGGGGGGAAAGAGAAACAACTCAATGTGACATTTAAAAAAAATACCATTTGGCACTAGTGGAGACAGGATCTGATAGTGAAGGGCTTTAAACCACCCAGATTATATAATTTAGATAAAGAAAGATAAAGGCATGCAAGTTATGCGTATACAAAGGGTATCTGGAAGATGAAGGTGAAATATGACCAGTAAGGTGTTTAAGGGCATTTGTTTTTAGGTCAAGCCATAAGGTTTTGGGGGGGGGGGTGTAACACAAAATATCCACTGTATAGGGTACAGTAGAGATGACCAATGTGAAGGTCTGCTTGAATGGCTTTTGCTGGTCCCATTCATTCATTGTAACATGTCACAAAGTGGTGAATCTGAGCACAACTACAGTTTCTCTTGTTAGCCTCCTATCCATTTTTAAACATGGCTGTTTCTGTGGAGTCTTCTCCTGCTGCATAAGGCGACGCGACGTTCGCTGGAAAATCAAATAGACGGCGACGGCGGCAATTCATTTGTTTTACCGGCACTATAAGCACAGCCTTACACCTCTCTGCTTACACTCCAAGCATGTTAAGCATCATGGAAGGAGTACTGATGTAATTGATTAATTGCAATTATCACAACATGAATTAAGTCACTATGTATAGATCTATGTGCTTTATATACTGTAGATATGGTATTTCTTTTTTTTAATTGCCCATCTACATCATTTTAATTGTGTTTGTCGTTCTATGTAATTCTAGGGAACTCGGCAACTTTGAAGCAGCCATGGAGAGCTTTCAGAAAGCGTTAGTGCTCGATCAGAATCATGTGCAGACGCTTCAACTAAGGGGAATGATGCTTTATCGCCATGGGAGTCTGCAAGAGGCACTAACCAACTTTAAGGTAAAGAAATATCATTCTTTTTGTCTATGATTTTCGTCTTTACACTACTTAACTAGGAACCATTCAATATAAAGCTTACCAGCTTACGTATGCACAGCCCACAAGTGAGCACACATTCTTGTGTTAACCCTTAAAGTTATCTTTTAACCAATAAGACATATTGGCCCATATTTACTGTCACGGTAACTTATGACAAGATATAATAACACCAAATATCTGGGTTGAACTGAACGAGGCTTAGATATGATAAAATATCATTTATTCCTTGAAGAAGGTGAACACAACAGATTATACAAATAACAGACAAAATATAGCACTTACTTAAAGGTTAGGACAAGAAAGCCATCAGGATACGGGATGGGCCATTTCTGCCATAATTCAGGTTCAGGTGTGGACATCACGACAATGCATGAAGAACATGAAGACAATTGAGTAAGGGGTGACTCTGACTTATATACCATTTCAACCCTTTACTCTTAACCCTAGGCGCCGAGTTAGCCAGAAAAATCTCTTTGAAGTAGATTTTGGCTTCCCTGTAAGTGTGAAGTACCACACTTAAAACCACTCAGCTCCTTTGTTCCTGCCCCTAGTATAAACAATCAGGGCAGTTAACTTTTGATCACAGGGCTATGCTAAGTTTTTCAGGATACCCTTCCTGCCCTATTAGCATAGCAGATGGGGTCTGCATTTTCAGAGCAGATCCAAAATCCCATATACACTTTAATATTTTCACTTATTAATAAGTTCCGTTCTGGTGGGTCCAGTGGGTCGAAATCTGCCAGTTATTAAAGCCTACAGTGACCCTACATATTGGCCAAATTACAACTCTCTGCGACCTCCAGAACCGGAGATACAGAAATGCACTCTAATACATTTTTTAAAATACAGGATTCGTCCCTTTAAAATTGAATCTCTGCTTTTCACTCTTTCCCCATTGAAATCAACGGGGTCCGCCGCCATACCGTTGAATGGCGGGCTCCGCCGTTGCCTTCAATGGAATTTCCCGCCATAGGCTTTCAATGGGGAAACGCCGCCATTGAAGCCTATGGAAAAAACACAAATCTTTACATTCGTCCACACACCGTCTGGTCGGTCGGAGGGGGCTAGGAAGGGTCATGCATTAAAGCCGGAACCTGGGCTACATGCCACCCAAATCCCATCCCCCTGGTCATTCCAGAACCGGAGATATGGACTTACATTTTTCAGCATTTCACACTTAGTCGTTTTTACGCCACAGGGCTTTTCCCCATTGGAATCAATGGCCGGCGCCGCCATAGACAATGCATGGCACACGCCGCCATTAGATTCAATGGGACCTCCGCTCTGCCATTGAGGTCAATGGCGCGACCCTCCTTCTCCGCTCGACCCCTTACGGGGGGTCTCTCATTCCTGGACCCGGTGTGGATCGTGTGTGGGGGTTCCTAGGAGCTAGGTACAAAAATAACTTTATTCCCAGGGGCCCTAAAACTTAAGATTCCCACGCCAATTGTCTTTGAACTTGACCGAAGTGATTAAACTCTTTTCAAAGACATTATATCTGCTTTTGCGGTCTGCGGTTTGGATGGCTGCCAACCTGTTCCTCGAGGCCGGCGTTGAGGAATCTCCATTGAAGTCAATGAGCCCATTGACTTACAATGGGAAACCGCCGCTCCTCCTCTCGGACGCCACCTGCTGGTCATCGCTGGAAAACAGGTCCAAAACCGCTACTTCTGCCATTAGAACGCATGGAGGGTCAATGGCGACCTATGGACGGCTGCAAAATGGAGCCTGAAAAGGGAACAAAGGGCTATAATCACTAAATTAACATTAACCCCTTCCCTCCCGCATCAACCCTAGTGTATGTGTGAGTGCAAACACCAAGATAACACAATATATTCATACAGGGGGATAAACATTTGGATACTGCAGCAAGGCAAAAACACATTACTGGACCTCAGTCCAGTTAACCCCTTGCTTCCCATGTGAGAGTAGAGGGTGGCCAAATGGGGAGGTAACCCCTTTAATCCCAGGCCAAATCCTCTCATGACATTTACGAAGTAGGCTTCTGCTATAAGACTCATTCTGGTGCTTGAAGGCTCCATATAGCTTTAAGACATTGGTGGGCAAGCAGGTGGTCCTCTAGGGCTTCATCTGCACCCTTCAAATTGCTTTCAGCTCCTACAGGCCACTGTCTCCCAAGTGCATTGGAAATGGTGATGTAGCTGGTATGGTTCCAAGCTTCTCCCTGCTCCATCAGCTTCTTATGCTTATGCTTGTGGTGTGTAGCACCGGGGACTCGGCTTAATGCCGCTTTGAGGGCTCAAGGTCCTCACATGCTGCCCTTTAAATCTATCATATTGCACATCACTGCTTGAAGGTGTCTTTCAGTGCCAGACAGTGACTTAAGGCAGAGGACTGTTTATTAAATATAGCTCAATATCTTTCTTTTAAGACTTGTAGATAACATTTCTTATAGTTGATATATTCCACGTATATTCATCAATGGATTAAGCAGAGCTGCTTTAATGTTTATTTAATTGAAAGCAGATTTGTAATGGATTATTTGTAGCAAACTGTTGCATGGTATTTTCTGTTTGAAAAAAATATTATTGCAGAGCTATTCTTTGAAGACTAAAATTGCACATACAGTAATCAGACTTTGTCCCATTAACAAAATGTATTTGTGGCTTTAAAGATTGACTTTAAATACAGAAGTATTACATTTTCAAGAGACTGTTAAAATTGAGTGGTGATATTGACTACTTTGTACATCATTACCTTGGGCTATCAAAAAGTTAAGTTTTCAAGATTGTTGTAATGATTGTGTAATTAACCAATTATCCTAGCTTTGTCACTAAGACAGCTTGTTTAGGTATACAGTATTTTGGTCTGATATCCTGGGCTGTTGGTAGCCCTTGAAGACAGAACTTGCACAGCTATACACTTATGGTAATGTTGCAATATACAACTGGCATACAAATAACTATAACCACCTTTATGAAAAAAATATATTTTCCTTATATAATGCAGACTGTATACTATACTGTATATGTCATTTTTGCAGGCACAATAAGTTCTCCTGGAGAACTTCAGATACAAACTGACTTGCTCAAAGTCACAAGGAGAGCTGATTGTGGAATGTAAACCAAGTTCACCCACTTCAAAATCTATGTTGTTACCACAAATATACCCCCTTCAGCATGAAGAAAGCCTGTTTTTTTTTGTTGTTTTTTTTTCAACTTATAGACTCACGCAGCTTGTCATATTGTGTTTTTCTGTAGAGATGTCTTCAGTTGGAGCCATACAATGAAGTATGTCAGTACATGAAAGGTCTTGGTCATGTCTCCATGGGACATTTCTATGAAGGCATAAAAGCTCAGACTAAAGTAATGTTAAATGACCCTCTACCCGGCCAGAAAGCAAGCCAAGAATATTTGAAAGTGAAATACTTGCGAGGTGAGTAGCTGCTATGTCTATTTTCTATTTTTTTCATTTTGGACTAGCTTATAGCATTGTCCCAGGCCCCAAAACAAAGGAGGCACAATTCCTTAACTTTTCAATGCACCATATTGCAGAATAAGGAACCAACTGCAACAAACATAAGCGCAAATAGCCTGTGCTACTCTGGAATGTCTATTAGCTGTGTAAATTATTATTTTTTTAGCAGTTTTATTCACATATACATTGTTTAGAAGGTTGTCTTTTTGTATCTGTTTGTACAATACTGGGATGTAAATAGTTTTAGAAAACAATTTTAATGATCATACAGATTGTAAGATCCTTGGAACAGGGTCCTCCCTACCTACTGTACCAGTCTAATCTCTCCCCACCCCCATTTTACTGCCCTGCAGAATGTTGCATTATTAAAAAATGATCATAATCTACAAGTGGGGGGTTCTATCTTTTTAGACAACTATGGTTGTGTGAAAATGTTATCACCCAGTACATCTTTATCATCTTTTTGGTGCATCAGTCTAGACAACAGTAGTGGGACAAGTTACAAATAAACGCACTTGACCGCTATATGCGGTCTGTAGGGAGCGGGAGCGGCGGCCAGGGGGCGTGGTTTCGGAGGAGGGCTACAGCGGGGGTCTCCCGGGCTGCAGGAGGGACCCCCACATGCCCTCTGCTGCTCTCCCTGCTACTCCCCCCTCTGCTGCTCCCGTCCGATAACACCCCCCCCCCCCCACTCTCCCGTCCAGCGGAGGGCTGCAGCGGGGGTCTCCCGGGCTGCAGGAGGGACCCCCACATGTCCTCTGCTGCTCTCTGTGCTACTCCCCCCGTCCACATGCTCTCTGCTGCTCCGGTCCGATAACCCCCCCCCCCCACTCTCCTGTCCAGCGGATGGCTGTAGTGGGGGTCGGTCTCCCGGGCTGCAGGAGGGAGCTGCTGCCGGCTGTATGTTGAAAGGTAAGCAGCTCACCCCCCCTCCCCCCCACAAATGCCCTCCTCTTCGTGCTGATCTCTCCCCCCGGTACACACACACACACACCACCCCCCTACCTTGTGGAGGAAGCTCTCTGACAGCTCCCGCACCCGCCGCTGATAGGCTCATCAACGCACCACGTGACGCGTCACCGCTCGGGATCGGAATTTTCTTGCATCCCCTGGTGGCTGACGCGTCACAGCGCGTTGTGAGCCGTGCAGCGAGGGGGGACTGGGACTGGCTAGGAAAGGATACCCCTGCTGGTGACGCGGCCCCGCGCACTGCCGGACGCAGCGGGACCAAAGCCTAAATCTCCCGTCCTAGTGTAACAACGTGTTTGTACCATATAAAACATATGAGGGTGTACCATCATACAAACAATGCGCCTTCATATGGCCACACTGAACTGAAACCATGAGGGGTGGAGCAAAGGAAAGCTGTAAATAGAGGGCAAGTGCAGATGCCATTGTTTTATAGAGTGGAGCTGTATCATATATTCAGATTGTGGTCATCAGCTGGGTGTCAGTAGGATTCCATAGCTCAGAGTTTTATGGTCTGTCTCCTACTCTCATTGGTCAGACCCTCAGTTTGAGCACGAGACAAATTGATTACATGTTACAGTGCTTATTCATAAAGCTAAGGTAGCTGTATCACATCAGGAAGTCTATTGAAGTGAAGATATTGTGCATGCTACAGCTACCATTAACAAGTGTGTAAATTCCAATTGGCATACTTAACATTTTTATGAACTACTATTTGACACACACTGTTGAGACGTCTACGTTAAGTATTGGTAGGATATTTTATAAACAATGTATTCTCATTGGTTCCTGCTTACCTTTGTCAAACCAAACAAAGAGTAGTGTCTGTGATCTCTGAGAATCTTGGATGGATTTCTCTTCCTCTGTTTTACAGAGTACTCTCGGTATTTGCATGCACATCTTGATACCCCGGTTACAGAGTATAACATTGATGTTGACCTAGCTGGAAACTTCAAGGACCATTGGGCCAAAAATCTCCCCTTTCTAATAGAAGACTATGAGGAGCAACCAGGACTACAACCTCATATAAAGTAAGTATTAACATGCTGACTCTTGTATGTCACTGGTTATAGCCAAAACCCATTCTTACTAATGAGGGTCAGTGAGGGGAATGTTACTATAACACACCACATTCTATTCACTGGTTAGCGGTTCCTCCTCCCTCCCCCCCCCCCCCCACTTCCCCTCCCTCACGACTTGTTCTCGGGTAAGATACTGTATTAAAATGTTGTTATAGTAAGTTGGGGTGGAGGTCTATGCTTCAGGCATTATTAATTTTTGCTTTTGGAGATTTTTTCTTCTTGATTTGTGATGGTCAGTTGATTATTCATTAATATGTCCAAGATCTACCTCCTGTGGCCTAACATTGTAAAGTTCTGAAAATACCTAATATAATTTGTTGAAAGTGTAGACAGAAACAATTTCAGATACACAACAGAGATGCCAAGTGCTTAAGGTTTGACATGATGATTCCTGGTGGGCTTTCTTAACTTAAGTCCTTAACTTTCACTCACCCACTTTCTCTCCAGCACTTATCAAAATCTCTGCTTTCTGGTGCTCAGGTCCTGTACCCTCACTGCTATGGTACAAAAACTGAACTACAGGCATACCCCACATTAACGTACGCAATGGGACCAGAGCATGTATGTAAAGCGAAAATGTACTTAAAGTGACGCACTACCTTTTATCCACTTATCGATGCAAGTTCTGTTCTGCAAACGTCATGTACGTGCATAACTGATGTAAATAAGGCATTTGTAACAAGCTCTATAGTCTCCCTGTTTGCGCACAGCTTCGGTACAAGTAGGGAGCCGTTATTGCTGTTCAGGACGTGCTGACAGATGCATGTGTGCGCTCCCGTTTGCCTATTGGGTGATATATCCTTACTCGCGAGTGTACTTAAAGTGAGTGTCCTTAAACCGGGGTATGCCTATAATGTGAGTTTGTCTATTTAAATGCATTTTTCTAAGTGTGAAGACATTTTCTTGTGTTTTTTTTTTCCACTACAGCTTGACAGCAGAATCTCTGTCTAGCGGTATTAATCATTGTTCAAAACATGCTTCATTTATAAAAAAAAAAAAAAAAGTTACATCAATAATTATTGATGAATAAATTGTTTTCTCCATTGTACTGTGAAATGTAATATGGGGGTCTGAGTACTGCCAGTTGAAACCAATGGAACATCCATTCTATTGTAACGAGAAGATGGGATGTGTTTACTTCCAGATGCTACATGCTTCAAAGTAAAGTTTATAGAGTATAAGTTGTGGATTCATAGTGGTCCACAGTTTGTAACTAGTCAAATAAATAATACCGGTCAGTTGATTTTAGGTCACTTTCCAAAATAGACATCCAGCACAGTCTTGGTGGCCTGAAGTCAGTCAGTGGGCAGGTCTGAAGTAAGCAGGAGAAATTAGCATTTCAGAAGCATCTCAGTTTGATTTTCCCCACCATTGTTCTACCATTGTTATGCACTTTGTTTGATTTCTTTACCTTCAGGGATGTTCTACCTCAAAATTTTGAAAGCTACAAGCCAGAAATACAGGAGCTTATGTGTGTAGCAGATCGGCTTGGTTCCCTAATGCAATATGAGACACCCGGATTCCTACCGAACAAGAGAATTCACAGAGGCATGGTTTTAATTTGACTGAGAGACTTGATTCATTAATCTCCGGTACTGCCAATCGCAGCGTGATCTCTGGAAATAACTTGACTGGTAGTTTTTGTGCAGTCTTGCTGCAATCTGTGCTATAGCAGCTTATTTTATTACTACTATTATCGTTTAATAATAAAGCGCCAACATACAGTATTCCGCAACACGGTACAATTGGGGAACAGAATTATATCAATTACATTCACATAATGACACACCAAATAAGCACAAATGGATACAAAAGGTAACACGGGCCGTGCTTGTTAAGAGTTTGAAATCTACTGTAGTTGAATAAATGAAAGACTCTTCATTCGGCTCAGGGAAGGAAATGTCCTTCTGCACACAGGTCTGATCCATTTCAACTTTTATTGTGAGTATCTTCTATACACTGTAATATTGTCTAGCAACATTGGGACTTTCTGAGAAGGTTCATTGAAGAACATGTCCTAGATCAAACTGCAGTGCAGACATCCTGTGCATTACTATGAATAACCTCTTCAGGACAAATAATATAAGGACCAAGAGAGTGGCAGTAGCATTATATCAATTGCATACACAGAATGACATACCAAATAAGGACAAACGAGCCAATTTAACAGCACACTTATTGCTGTTAAATTTGAAAGTAAAACCAATTTTGTATCCTTAAGATAGGCAAACATATATTACACTATTACATATTCAAGATATGCAACTAAACATTTCTTTATTACATCTAAGTCACGTTACAGGTATATCCACGAAGCTAAACATGAATCTTTCCTCTGCCAGGGTGCTTGGCTCATTAGCAGTGAAAGGTGTACATTTACTTAGAGACAATGGTAACCCATGTAATTGCCGTGTTCTCTGTGATGTCGTTTTGTACCATTTACCTTTTCTCTTGGTTGTCTCTTTGCCTTGCAGCAATGGGATTGGCAGCAATAGAAGTAATGCAAGCTGTGCACAGGACTTGGACAAACTCAAAAGTTCGAATCAATGGGAAAACCAGACTGATGCAGTGGAGGGATATGTTTGATATTGCTGTTAAATGGAGAAGGTAATAATGAAAAGGAAAAGCCATCGTTGCCGTTAGCGGTGCAGTTCCTCCTTTTACAGAATAAACCAATGGCAGTGATGTGTTTAACAAGTTGTGAATGTCAGCTTCTTCGCACACGGACAAGAGCCGACACAGGTTTGTTTATAGAGTAATTTATTGATCAACTATACTGGAGGATCCTACCTGGAAAGTAAGGGAGACAGAGAGCAATTCCCACAGAGCTCATACACAATTGCATACATTGGCTAACATTGGTTGCTAAAAGATTATAATGACATCACACAAGCATTCCCAATACACAAGGGGATAATACTCTTCTAAGCCAATCAAGTTACAGGTCATGTTATCTATCCCAGACTGACTCCAAAGACTAAACTAGTTCTATAGCTGAGCACAACACTTGAGCAACAAGGTACAGTTCATATCATCCCCCTCCCCTTAGAGCAAAGTTTACACTTGCAACAACACGCATACTGACAAAGGACATACAAAAGACAAGATGGATGCCTGGGAAACAAAATGAATTCCACTCTCCAGAGACCTCCTCTGGTTCATATTTCACAAAGTTTAAATTTGGGTGATTTTTTATTTTTATTTTTTTATTTACAAAATTAGAAGCCTATGTTTCTCAAAGTGGGTTTGTGAAGATTCCCAAAAATGGGAGGCTGCAGCCTACAGGGACAATAAGCACTATTATGTTAACTCAATGAAACGACTAGTAGCATGCAAAGTTCAATTGTCAACATTTCCCATGCAAACATTGCCAAAACAACTCAATCTTCATTAAAAAAAAAGTATATAAAACGTTTTAAATATTTAAAAAAGACGTCTTAATGTAAAGATCTCAAACTAGATAAACTTCCCATACGTGTGAACAAGTTCATTAAGTTTCCGGCTGAGGAACATACACATTCGATTGCATCACTCCTGACACGCTTCGCTGCTCACTGAAATTCGATAGAGGAAACGGAGCTTCTCTTATACAGCCCCAAAGCCATGTTACCAAAATCGATGTTATACAAGAAAAAAAATATTGCATTTGACTAAACAGGCCTAATTTACTTGTTTGGAGACTTCGTACTATTTGTAAATGTGGGCCTGTGAGGATCCTCGCTTGTCTAATCATTTTTAAATAAATTAAACTGAAAATAGTTATGCTGTGACTCTGGTTTCTGTTTTGGAAACATATCAAAGTGTTCAGCTGGTCATATATTTAATGCAGTCAGTTCAAATATGTGACTGAATGCTCCCTTATAAGTGTTGCTGTGCCTGTCCCTGACATTCATTTGCATACCATTAAATGAGGCCACTCTAAAGGTTAACTCCAAGTCACCGTTTCATGTTACTTAAGGTTAAGTAGACATCTTGAGCTTTCTGTGTCCTGTGAATTTGTTTTTGACTTGTTTTGACAGGATTTCTGACCCAGACCAGCCTGTACTTTGGTTAGATCAAATGCCAGCTCAAAGTCTTAGCAGGGGATTCAACAACCACATCAATTTGATCAGGTAACACTTTATTTTTCATCACAAAATCTTATGGCCTCAGCAGTGTTCGCTTGTTTATGTGCTCAACTAGTGCTCCAGGGGGGCCAGATCAAAAACAATTACGAATTGGAGGGCTGCAAGAGTATTGTAATTTTAAGAAGACTTCAATATTTTACTTGCATCTTGCATGCATTTATAATATCTGTATCATATATATTTATATTACCCAGACCTAGAAGTGGGTGTCGATATGAAACATTTCTCCTAGCTGAAATGAAATTAGCAGGACCCAACAGTCCACAGGCCACTCCAAGACCATTGAGAGCCCGATTTAAAAAAAAAAAAATTGTCCCACGGGCCTCAAGTGGGGGAGCCCTGCCATAAACATTGCATGGTCATTGCAATACCAGTGAAATCGTTTCAGGAAATAACGGTGCCTCTGCCTAAATATATAGAAATTCTGGAAGAGAGGATACAAGTACTTCAGGTGTTAAATTAGAATATCAGTGTAACAGTGTAGCCATCAGGTACTGGATCTTGCCAGTACATTGTAGAGACTTCTCATACCTCCTAAATTAGTGCCCTAAGAACACTTCAAGGATCAAATATGTTTGTGTTATGTAGGAATTAGGCCGTTTTTTTCATTACTTAATATTGTGACGTATAATTGGCCTCCTTACCATCATCGCAGTTTATCGGTGATATATTTTCCTTTCTTTTTCTTTTTCAGAGGCCAGGTCATTAACATGAGATATCTGGACTATTTTGAGAAGATACTTGGCTTTATAAAGGACCGGATCCTTGTATATCATGGGTAATTTTATTTAATGTTGTAAAACCTGCTTACTGTACCACTTTATTCGAATTGAGGATGCATTTCTAGCTAAGTGCATACTTCATATTTCAATGTATTGTAAACTGATACAAGACACTTAGTACTGGCTGGCGCCCCTTCCATTGGGCACCAGCTCCATTCAGAAGAATGATGAACTTACATTTAATGCAGGGACAAAGTCACAGAGACACTTCATGAATAAAACGTTATAATTTTACTGTACATTCATGCACTTGTTGCATTTCCATATGATGTCATCAGCAGCAGGCCAACAGGCCCTGACAAGTAACGTGTCACATCACTCCGTGAAAATGTTAATCTGGTGCCCATGCTATGGTAAAATATTGAAATCTTGTAGCAAGATTTATTTTATTTATTTTTTCCTTTCAATTAATGCACAATAAAATAACGTTTTATCCATAAAGACACTTCCTACAACTAGGCGCCCAGATCAGAATTAGCCCCGCCAGAAAACTTCTACAGAATCTTCTAGTGTGATAAAAAACACCACAGACTCGTCCCACAGTGGATAAATTAAGTGGCTTTACTTTCAGTGGGGGAAAAGTTTAAAGTACTTAAAATATTAACTATTTCACACAAGGTGACACAGGCTGTGCTGTCAAGCTTGTAATACTGCAGGCATATATGCTTATAGGGGTCCATGTTAAAATGAATGAAAGAAAAAAGTGACACACTGTGTGCTCATTTACATGGCTTTACCCAGAATCCCTGGCTGCCGTGGAAACATTGTATGCTAAGTGATTAGAATGTATGCTGAGACATATGACTGTGCTCAGAAGTGTTATTTGTTATCTTTGCTGTGTTCTAAAAACAAAGAAATTGACATAAAAGGGCGATTTGTCTAAGCTGTACTACCCATATTCCTTGTGTAAAGTAAAATGTTAAATGCTGAATGCTCATTGATTTATACTACCTGTTACCTATTTTTTCTGTATTCTGGTTTGCCAAGACGACATTTTTTTGCGTTTGCATCTAGATCCTTTGTGGTTTAGACCAAGTAGACTTGTGGTCTGCATAAAAACCAAAGTCCTCTATTCGAGTAGATTCAGCCTAGGTGCATGCTTTTTTTTATATGTATATAAATAAATCAGTTCTGTACTATGAGAAAATACTTGTAGCATTAAA
Organism: Ascaphus truei; assembly: GCF_040206685.1. Taxonomy (NCBI): domain Eukaryota; kingdom Metazoa; phylum Chordata; class Amphibia; order Anura; family Ascaphidae; genus Ascaphus; species Ascaphus truei. The sequence continues at coordinate 128,174,900 of NC_134486.1, forward strand.
AAAAAAAAAAAAAAAAAAGGAATGTTTTAAAGACATTTTTAATGTTTCTAATGTAGGAAGCATTTCCAAAGTGACAGTCCCCTTCCCCTTCTGATAGGCTCTGGCTCTTGAGCCCCGCCCTCTCTCTAGCAGCGCACCAATTGTATCTAGTAACTGCCCAGTCAATCATATTCCAGGACTACATTGCCCAAAATGCTGTGCAAGAACTGAATTAAATGACCCTGAGCAAGCGATCGATTACAGGAGAACAGATCGATCTGCAGCTTGGCTAATCACTTGTCGGTGTGCAGATTATATTGATGCACATATTGAATGGGAAAAAAAATATATATATATATATATATTTAAAAAAAAATAGCAGCTTGAACTGCAGCTTTAATATCTGTGTTGCTATTCGATAACTTTTTTTTACTTTCATGTGAACAAATCTTTATTTTGCCTTTAGTGCCAATAACCCAAAAGGACTTTTAGAAGTTAAAGAAGCACTAGAAAAAGTTCAAAAAGTAGAAGATCTTTTACCAATAATGAAGGTAAGCTCTCCTGCATGTTTAAAACTGCTGAGCTGCACAGTACCCTCTTCTGTGGGGAGAAGAGAGTAAGAATGGTCTTTTTCATAACGGTGTACTGTTTAGAGCTGTGTCGCTCAACTCTCTCAGGACCTACTAAGCAGGCCATATTTTAGGGATAACCAGCTAATCGAGCATTCACATAAAATATAAATATAACCGTGCTTGGTAATTCACAGATCATCCCATAAATCTTGTCTGCCGTTGGTATCCTCTGAAGAGGGTTAAGACGCATTGGTCTAGAGCAGTGGTTTCCAATTCTAGTCCTCGCGGACCACTGAAAGTGCAGGTTCTAAGTATACCCCGGCTTGAGCACAGGTGGTGCAGCCAAAATGATTAGGCCATCTGTGCTAATGAGGATAGTCTTAAAACATGGACAGTTAGCGGTCCTTGAGAACCGGAGTTGGGAACCTCTGATCTAGCATATACACATTTTTTGTCAATTATTTTTCATAAATAAGCACATGCCTTTTAATTGGCATTTTTTAGGTTGTCCATTTACACGTTTTATTAGTAAGTGGGTGAAAATAATCTAAGGTTCTGGAGAGAAGAGGAAATCGGCATACTTTGTTGACTTAAATCAGGGTTTCTCGAACCTCTCCTTGGGTACCACCAGCCATGCCCGGTTTTAGGAACAATCAATGCACTGGCACACAGGTAAACAGGCCACTAGTCTGGCTCAGGGCGCTGAGAAGAGGTTTGACAACCACTGGATTAAACTGCTCCTAATCTCTTTACAGCTTCATTGTTTTTGTGTTAGTTACTTCTCTACAGATTTGGTAATTTTATTATTTCAAACAGTCAGGATTACAGTGCATCATGTCTGTGTTTATTCTTCACAAAAGTTGCCCTCCAGCAACAAGGAGATTGTGTATAAATTGCACTTGGACCTATCTATGTATTTAATTTTTTTTACTGTGATTTATCAGTCTGTATCATTGCATACTAACGGCAAATGTTTCCCTTAATCGATTTTTGCAGTACTATTATGTTTATTTCATTAAACTTCTGAAATGTCCCATACACGTTAGCATATCTATATAAATTGGGCAACACAGGCCTGTGTATTGGTACATAAAATGGTTTTACTTCCTTGCCCATTGAAGAAGAAAAAAAAACAAAAAACAGCCCTTGCCTGTCCAGCAAAACTCAGTGGGCCTGTAGGAAGTACAGTATATAAGGTAATCACACACATTTGATTTTACAAGAATAAATCAGCTAACTGTTCATCCCATAAAGTATAGATTGATAATACTTATATCTTACTTTTTGAAAGCAGTTTAACAGCAAAACAAGAGATGGGTTCACAGTGAATACAAAAGTTCCCAGCCTCAAAGATCAAGGGAAAGAATATGATGGATTCACAATTACTATAACAGGAGATAAGTAAGAAAATACATTTCTGTATCTGAACCTCCTTTTATTATCTTCTAAGAGGAGTTCCCTTTTTCAGTAAAGCACTACAATCTAGTACCTTTTTGTTATTCTCGATCAGAAGGGGAAAAAACCATTCACTTTTCCATAACTATTTAAGGGTATCCTTTTTGTTTTATTTTTTGTAAAGGTGCATTGCTTGTTTGGTAAGAACACGGCCTTGAAAATAAGCGCACTACATGTATAATGATGCTGAATACCTCCTTCCAACATTCTTGCTCTTCATGAAAAATGCACAAAGTGGCCCTGCCTATAATATCCAATGTGTCTTGTACCTAACCAGCTGTAGAAGGTTTTTTTTGTGGGGTCTCTGGTCTCTAAGGAATATCAGGTATACATTGTTGGAAGTGTACATTTTGTATTTAGCATTACTTTTGTATTCAAGCATTACTCATTTTCAAGATGGGAGAGGTATTTAAATGTGTTCCCCAAACAAGTAATGCACCCAATATTCCGTCTTGAAACGAAATCCTAGTATTTATTGTTTTATCTCAAACATTCCTCACACTGTCTGTGTAAAATGTTATTGCAGGTGGAATCTTTATCATTAATTTAGTTTTTTTTTTTTTAGATGGTACAATATAAATCAGAATTATGGGGCAGGTCAGCAAAATGTTTCCAACTGATAAGTGTAATTGGCTTCCTTAGCAATGATTCAGTCTTAAAGCTGCAATCCCTTCCACTCCTTCCCCCAAAATAAAATGTATTTATTTTGTTTGACCTTATTTTAACCAGAGGATCTTTGATATTACAGCTTTTTATTTTCAACCAATCATAAGCTGTAATGTCCTCTAACGATGATGTCACACCTTTCTATTGGCTGACAGAGGGAGGTTGATCCCAGTGGCCCATATTGTTTCGCCTGAGAAAGAATTCCTGTAAGGGAATTTCAAAATTAAATATCTCAGGAACCCAGTGCGTCCCAGTAGCTTGGATTGCCATGGTTCAACTCTAGTAAACCTCTTGTTGCAAATAAGGTTAAAAAAAGATATACAAATGTGCACATAAACAGCAGGGATTGCTACTTTAATGTAACTGTGTTACTTAAGGATTTTTCAAAAGATACATGTTTGTTTTGCATTTCTCTAGTATTACTGGATTCAGGCAAATCAACTACTTATGTTGATCTGCTTGAAAAGGAATGACGAGGGCAAATTGGTCAAGCAAAGGGCGGAGCACAAAGATTTAGTTACCCGTGGGTGGCAAGAGGTCTAATTACTAAAGACATTAGATGCAAATTGTAAAAACTCTCCAAAAGCATTAGTTTACAGTGAAAATGTTAAACGTTTTAAACATATCAACAACATTTATTAATATCTTTTTATTCTGTAGCACTGACCGTGTACGCAGCGCTGTACGTAGGATTTTTGCAGGCACAAAAGAGCATACAATCTATTTTTTTGGTGCGTGAGGCACAGGGAGAAAAATTTACGACCGAGGTCAGAAAGAGCTGACATTGGGATTTTAAACAGGCTCCCCTCTTTCAAACCATGATTGTTCTTGGTCGTGCCTTTACTCACTGAGCCGCTCCTTCAGCCCTATTAAAATGCCACTGGAGTCACTTTTGTGTCCTAGGAGGGACCTCCCCTTTTATCCTTTTGATGTAGTTGCTACGTCTTGAGGTCTGGCATCCCAAGGGCCCCATGAAGTTGTAAATACTTCATGGAGCTTTTGCTCATTGGAGTAGAATCTGAATGGAAGAGGAAGACCCCATTTGCATGACTAGATTTGTTCAGGGAAGCCAATTAAACTGTTAGATTCTTTACAGAAAGTGGTGTTCTGGATGGCTTTATGGAATTGCTCTTTTAAGTAGTGGACGTTTTACTTGTAGTTTAACCCTTTTGAGTGCCACCGCCCCTCCGACACTCAATTGTGTGACTGCTTTTCCAAAGTAGCCATGTGATCGCTCCATCATTGATGAAAAGGGAGGTGTAATCGCCCTTCCATTCCTCATCAGTAGCGATCATGTCCTGTTATCATTTATATATATATATATATATATATATATATATATATATATATATATATATTCATGTAGAGGTATCAGTACCGTGTTAGCAGAGCTTTAATAATCAAAAAAATAAATAGATGATACCGTTAGCCACAGAACGGTATCATCTATTTATTTTTTTATTTTTTTGATTATTTATATATATATATATATATATATATATATATATATATATATATATATATATATATATATATATATATATATATATATATATATATATATATATATATATATTAGCTACGAGGTCATGGGGCCAAACCCCATTACATAGTAGCTATGTCTCTCTGGACTCAACCTAGTGTCTTTAATTGGAAAATGCACTGGAAACCAATTTTACAAATCAATCAAAAAAATGGAATACTAAAAACTCCTTCTTTCTCACTTGTATTGGGAAGTCCAGCCCAATCAATTGGTGCTTGCCGTTTGGGAAGGAACTCGATTTTCTTTTTTGGACAGGCACAGTTTAGTTTTTACAACTTTTAAGGTATAATATATCCTACCCGTAGCTTCATAGACAATTAATTATATTATTATGTATGTATGTGTTCTTACTAAAGAACATACTTCAGAGTTCTTGCTCAACATTTACAATTTCATGGATGAAGAGCAAACCAAATTTCCAAATGCCATCCTTATCTGTAAAAGTCATACTTTTGTTACTCATACATTAAGGTGTATTCACTTTCTTATTTGCAGTAATAAATACATTTTATGCTTGATGGAAGCTTCTTGTGAAAGACATCTTGAATTTTCAGAGTCAAATTCCAAATGGCTCCATCCGTGACCTTTTCAATCTCATCTAGATGAACTAATTTTCTAGAATCATCGGCCCTGTTAATACATGTTTGAGTAATTGAATACTCGTCCAGTATGAGGAGCAAATAGGATGCTGCAATCGCTCAGTGTTACTATAGAGATGCCTCGATTAAGGCCTCATAGCCGCCTTTACATTATTTAATAAAAAATAAATTTAAAGAATAAATATTTTGGATGAAAAACAAGATAATTGAAAACTCTTGGAATGTGGGAAGATGTAAGGAATTGATTTTGATAATTTGCTTGTAAGAATGAATGCACCTTTAAATGAACTCTTCTTTCTAAGGTGTGTAAATTGAATCAAACATGCACTCCGTTACAAGAAACATATTGCTGTAACATTTTGTTTATATTCATTTCAGTAGCGCCTAACAGGTACTAAACACTTCATGAATTTGAATTCCCCTTCTTACGAGAAACATCTACTAGGTGATTTTTGTGAAATCAAATAAAAGCTCCTGTATAAATAAAAGTTTTGTTCTTGTATAGCGCTTCTAGTTTTAAGTAGCGCTTTACAGAGACATTTTGCAGGCACAGGTCCCTGCCCCGTGGAGCTTACAATCTGTTTTTTGGTGCCTGACGCACAAGGAGATAAAGTGACTTGCCCAAGGTCACAGGGAATTGAGCCAGTTTCCCCTGCTTCAAACTCAGTGCCAGTCAGTGTCTTTACTCACTGAGCCACTCCTTCTACATTCAGTTAGATTTTCTGTGTAGCTAAACATTGTTTCTTTATCATTGTAATGCATTGTTTGTTACGTTTTCCTTGCTTTAGGAACACTGATATCGGCTTTGTGATGTTTTGTACTGTCTCTGTTTTTCAGAGTTGGCAATATATTGTTTTCAGTAGAGACACAAACTACAGAAGATAGAACACAGTTGTACCACGCTGAGATAGAAGCACTGTATAAGGATCTAACTGCAAAAGGAAAAGTGTTAGCTCTGTCTACAGAGCTGGGAGTGAGTTTTCTCATATTGTTTGTACAGGAAATTCCCGGATACTGATTTGGATGTCTCAAAATAGCTCTTCTAAAATCGCATAATCAAGTGCATTTGTTTGATCAAAAGCTAGATAATTCTTAGGTTACATTTTTAGAGGGAGTTTCCCCTATTTAAAAATGTACAAAAACAAAAAAATGGGGGTACATGGGTCTGGGCACTGAATTAAAATGAAGTGATTCTATTCAGTCCATCAAAATACAAAAAATTCAAGCGAGCGATATTTTTGGGCATGCAACGTCCTTTCTCGGGCCACCTCATGGGCCAGCCAAATACACCGGAAAAATTGGGAGTCCATGGCACACCAATAAGTAACATCAAGAGCGACTTTTCGGACCAAGCTTGAGAAAGGACCTTGTAGGTTCAAAATGTCGCTTTTGATGTTACTTATCGGGGTGCCGTGGACTCCCAATTTTTCCTGTGTATTTTGTTGTGCTGCGAGGTGACTTGCAGCCATCTGTCATGCACCCAGTGGAAGATAGGTTGCTATACACAATTTTGTTACGATCCTTTTTGAGTGCCTGTCCCACATGCAAGCTGTTTTCAACTAGATTTTCCTAAATGAGAGCTTGGTAAACGTGACCTTTTATCAAAACTGACTCAATGCCTATGTCTTGAGTCGTCAACCGTAGCTGGGGTTGATGGCTGTCTGTGACTTCAGTATTTTCAGGTCGGCACCTTGAACACATCAAACTTCTCCAATGGCTCAATGCGTTCCAAGGTAGCTGAAGCCAAGTGGTCCTATAACCTTGCTTTTTATAGTGCTACGTCAACTCATTGGTGCAAAAGTTTATCAATTAAAATAACCAATGTAAAAGTTAACATTCTCTCCACCCCTTTCCCCCCCCCCCCCCCCCCCCTATTAGGCATTAGTACCTTTTAGTGTCTGATTTTTGTTTTATTAAAGGAATCATTTATGTAAAGGAATCATTCACACAATAAATAGCTAACACAGCCTGAATGTTCAAATTATCAGTTGGCTTATTTTATTTCATGAGAATAGCGCACATGTGATTTTTTTTTTTTCCTTCTTGACACGCTACTTGACAATCACTCAGTCTTTAACCTTGGATCTTGTATCAATGTTACCGATGCTTGAAAATACTGTTTTTCAGGAGGCAGATGTTGTATGTGAGCTGATCCTGTCTTTGGTTTATTACTTCTACAATTTAATGCCTCTCTCCCGTGGATCCAGGTTAGTGTGATCCACATTATTTAAAACAATGGTAAATCAAAATTGGAATTTTGGTCCTTTACATCCACTGAAATGATAATGCAGTAACCAAAACAAACACATTCAATGGGATTTCAAGAGATTTGTATTTATTAATTTCCTTACCAGAAATGGTACTGCCTAAACCTCTTCAAGAGCTATTCAGTTCTAATGTCTCAGCACAATCAGAAATGTAAAGGTGAATTCTATGTAGCCAACCAACAAAACTACACTGTAAAGAATTGACCAGTCTAATTTGACTTGACCATGCTCCAAAGCAAATGTAATTTTGTATGTGCCTCTAAATAGGGCAGCGTTTACCAATTAGGTGTTTTCTTTACCCTTAACCCACCTTTTCCTGATGAGAAAGCCAATAGAATAAGGAGTGGGTGAGGATGAGAGGGGGTTGTCTGTGTAAACGTTTGTTCTTCACACACTGGCATTTAGACAAAGGAGAGTGCACAAAAAAATCAAACCCCTCAAGTCTCAGCACTAGTAAAAAGGCAGCAAACAACCAGATTTCACCTTAATGTCCCTGCCATTAGCACACGTTGTATTGCTCCTTTGAAATGGCCATCGTAAATTATTTTTATAAAATTGGAACCAGGGGGTTCTCCAGAGCTCTGCAACTGTGTTTTCTGCTCCGGTCTCCCCCCAGTTCCTGAGATGATGTTTTTTTGTGCCTGTGCACTTCCTGGAGAATCCAATGAGGCCAATAGAAAGCCACAGCCGATGTTGCAGCTTCCTATTGGCCGTGGGTCCTGTGACATCTGGGGGCCATATTGGGATCACCGACACTGGTAAGTACACCATTCATTTTTTCAGGGTCCAGGGTACCCTGGAGCTGAAAATAGCACAGATTGGCTACGGAGAACCTATTGGTTCCAATTATGTAAATAAAAATGTGATGGGTGCTTTAAAATAACCTCAAACACAAGGCTTTTTAAGCCAGTTTGTAAATTTGATCAGTAACGTCACCATTATAGGTTGCCTAAAAAAAATGCTCTGTTCTTATTGGATTTATTTAAAAATGGTTGGAGAGGAACAAATGAGATTTGTTGCTTGAAGGGAGAACATTGTGCAATATGCATTTCCAGGGTCGTGCTAAAAATTACTTTATTTAGGGGGTTGCAAAGCAACCAGTTTAATATTCCTAAGAGCAAAAAAGGAGCACCATTTATAGGAAGTGCTACTCCATAGGACAACTTCTGTGCTGGAAAACATTGTCTGGCTCCAAGTGAATGAGCCATATTTACGAAGTGGTTACTCTATAAGAACCCTTCCAGTTCTAGAAGACACATTGGAGCCAATTCATTTGATTGGGCTGGCGTGGACCATATTTACTATGCAGTCCTGGAAGGTGTCTTGTGGAGTAACACAATTTAGTAAATATGGACCTAAATATCTGCTGAATCTGTGTGGTGGGGGTTGGTGGACAGGGGTAGCACTCTAAGAACAGAGCGATGTGGATGTCTTAGGGCAATGTCGTGTTAACGGGAGCAATAACATCTGCTATCTGTTTAAACATACTGGACATTGATCTGAAATATTTCACATGCCAATCTGTAAAGCTGGTCCACCATAAATGTTAGAAATTCTTCCTAGCAGCAGGACATCTGTTTGAAGTACGTTTTGAATGGTTGAATTCTTCCAGAATAATGGTGATCCACAGGACACATTGTTTGAAAAATCCAAGCTCAGGGATACCTGCCTTAGTCCTTCTTTGTTGTAGTGACTTGAACTGCTTCAAGTATGGCAGCAATAGCTTAATGGGACACTTGGAACGCTTGGTGAAATTAGGTTGGTAATTAACTGAAACGTTTCTTTTCCAGTGTGGTAGCTTATTCTGTAATCATGGGTGCTCTGATGGCAAGCGGAAAAGAAGTTTCAGGAAAAATTCCAAAAGGGAAGGTATGGAAGTCTGTTTTTATCTTTTCTTTTTCGTAGTTCTATAGAAACACCAGGTATGTTATGGGCACTTGTTCGTCTTCTATGGCCAGTTTGGCCGGACTGCTTCAGCAGAGCGCCCAGCCAATCCAAACAGAAGTAGAGCCACTTCCATTTCTGCCATCCGAGGCCTGGCACAGTCTTGTGATTTCTCCAGGAGAGATCACATGGTGCTGAAAGAACCCCAAGGCACTGTAAAAGTTAAACATACCACTGCCATTAGTTCACTCTGGTACTAAGTGGACTACCCTGTAAAAACAATAGAGACTGGAACAACGTTATTGCTGCTACAGTGCAAATTGTAGGCTAAACGCAAGAGCAGTAAGTTTATTATGTGCGTCTGTCCACATATTAAACTTTCTAAAGAGCTACATAGTTGGTGTCTCAGGAATAAATGTATACTGTATATTCATTTTGTCAGTTGGGGGGGAAGTAAACCTTGAAATAAATTGCACTCCTAGTTACAGATAAATATAGCAGCAGTTCTCAAACTGTTCCTGTTTCATTGATAATAATAGTTTAGAATATAAACATAATTTGTATTATGCATTGTACTGAGACTGGATCTAAAGTGAAAGAAATGCTGCAGAATAGATTTCAGAAAAGAGCTGACTCAAGTGGATAATTGGAGGTTTTCAAGGACCACAAATAAGTCTTCTGGGACCACTGGTGGTCCAGGAACCACAGAAATAGAGGATACGCTTTCTAAAAATGTGGTCAAACTGTAACGTATAGATTAGACTTTTCAGTCTCGCTAGTAAAATAAAACTGAGATTGCTGGAAAGGCATACAGTAAATGCATAATGACAGCAGGACTGTTAAGGTTGGCTTACACACATACTTGTACAAAAATTGATATGTAAAAAAAAAAATACTTGCTCTTCATTTATTATTGTCTAACATTTCCAATATGAAATGAGGATTTATAGCAGGCAAGTGGAATGGCATTGGACGGCTAGATTTCTCGTGTCCGAAGGATATAAAGAAAATAAAGGCTTTAACCCCTTGCCACAGCCCCCTCCGGCAAAATGCAGTCACGGAACAGCGGTGACCCTTAACCTGGAAACGAAAGAGGTGTCGTCCTCTTCTATTTCCCTTCACTTAAGATTGCGTCCACTACATCATGAGGCCCCAAGAGTGCCAGACCCCATGTCGTTGTGACTACGACTTGGGGCGCCCAATGGGTTAATATCCTTACTGAAAATCATTGAAAAAAATAGGGTCCCATAGTTTTTATCTGTAATGCAGAATAACCATTGTAACGCCTATCGAACATAAGCCCTGCTCACAAACCCCTGCAGTACAAAATGTTGGCCTGTGTGGCAGGCAAGTGGTTAACAAAGGAGGGCATTTAAACTACGGTTAAAAAGTAATTCATGTACAGTATTCTCCAGCAGTGTGTATACAAACGCATACATTTATTGGTCTCTACAGCCAAATCGACATTTGATACAATAGTGAATGATGACTGATGTGAATAAGTTTACAGTTAATTATTTTTCTAAAACAAAATGTTCGTTCTATGTAACACCACAAGGTGGCATTTGGCATGTATCAGATTATCAAAGTGAACTTGAAATCGACACCATGCTACACATACCGTATACTGCATTACAAGCATTTATGTAGCTATCAGAAAGGCCATATTGTCAAATGTAGTAGTTTAGCGAATTTGGCAAAGTTCAATTTCCAGGTCTTTCTTTTTTTTTATATTTCCGGGGAGTGGGAGGAATTAAAAAAAAAATTGCAAATATGGACCTTATTTATTTTAAAACAAAATTGCAAACTTAAAAGTTCTCTTTCCAAACTTTCACTGATTTTTACATCATTAAATAAAGAAATAAAAATCCTAGTGACATGTTTTTATTTTTTTTTAAGAGCTTTTAATGAACTTCCGAATTAACATACTTAAACAGAAATATTTGCCCATTGTATTTAGATAGTAAACTAAAAGATTGGCCAAGACAGACAAGAAAAATGGCATTAATAAACTTTAACAGACATTTTAAATAAAGAGTTGAAGTTGTGTGTGCCTGTATTTTAAATGAGAGAATACTGACAAACGAGATTTGTATATATCCTATCCATAACAACTTTTCTTAGTGTTTTAAAATTGAGCGGAAGTAGAAGGTATACATTCACAGTAGATAACAGCATTTCATAGGCAAGCAGTGGGGTTATGGACGCGGTATAATGAAGTACAATAACAAAATGATTTGAGAAAAAGTTGGATCTTTCACAAGTGCAAGGCACCTACAGTATGAAGGTGGGCTCCACGACATGAAGCGGATCACGGTGGCTGGAGCAGGTGGAGCCCGGAGCATGGTCGTCGAGACAGGCCGAGTGCCACAGAGTTGGTGAAGGGCAGGAACAACAAACAAATACAGTACAATGGACGAGACAGAAGGGAAGGTCAGGCAGGCTGAAGTCGGGGCAGGAAAACGGTATGACAAGGCAGGCAGAAAACAACGTAGTCGGGCAGGCCGGACTCCACGCAGGCAGAAGTCATAAGCGTAGTAAGACGGATAGACTCTGATAGCAAGGCTGGATGCAAAAGCACATTGATCCGGCAAGCAGGAAGTGGAAGTGATCAGCTTTATAAAGCAAACATAGGGTAGTGTGTCCACAAGGCTGACACCAGGTGTGAGTAGTAGAGCTTAAAAGTACAGTATGCTGGGGCAGAGTACAATAGCTATTATTTGATTGATGCCTTGAAAAAATGTAATGTATTCATAAGCCCTGAATTGAAGAGAATTTCTATGTAGAGAATTGATTACATGTCAAGTTCATTTGTAACGAGGATAGACGTCTTGAGTCTGTTTCTGGTACCTACAAATTATTAGGTCATTATATTAATATCGGACTACACCCCACATGCGGTCCCTTTTTGTGGCTACATACAAAGATTTTCATTCCAAAGGCAGACCTTTCAAGTCGCTTATTTGAGTATCCCTGTACTATACACTTTTATTTTACTTGAATCATATGTAAATAAGTTATTTTTCACTTCACCTATATATTTGCAGCTGCTACATATTTGGTACTAAAGGGGACTCAGTGCTTATAAACTGGGATCTTTTCCTCCTACTTTGTGGTTTTGTTAGAATCTAACTCCGCTAAGCACCACCCCAAAACATTATTGAATAGGCAGAGTTAGGGTATAATATTTGTCTGCAGCGTAGCTATCTAGCAACAGGTTTAGCTCATTGCTAGCGCTGTTGTCCTTGTAGGATTCTATTGCAAAAATAATTTATTTATGTGGCTGTATATAGTAGATTTTCAGGTGCAGCATTAATCCCTTTTCAGGAGATCTTCTTTCTGCTACCTAAGGCACTCTGAATCTGTATTATCAAATAATGCAAAGGATGCATTTTTGTACATATAATTTTGCAGACGGACTGAACTCCCATGAAAAACGTATCTAATTTCTAATGCTCGAGTCATACTTTAAAAAAAAAAAAATGTTTATAGGTTGTAAGATCTTTGGTGCAGTGACCGCCTTCCCTATTTTCTCATATTGTCAACTTACTATACTTATACATATAAGATATACAGTATATACATCTTTTATATAGCGCCATCCAGGTGCATAGTGCTTTACAATACACATGACATGGTATTGTAACACACAATTAGAAAACGCGCATCAAACATAAAGCAATAGGAAAATGAGTTCCTTCCCTAAAGAGCTTACAATCTAAGTTATTGTCCTTTCTCCCACAATGTATTGAGCTACGGAATATGAATGATAATAAGCTGCTTCCCAGAAGATCTTGGTCCCATTCATCTGAAGAAAGCAGAACTCTTCAACACTAGGAAGCAGCTTCACAGCATATTGAATAGGGGCCAAAGGAAGATAGTGTCTGCCCCAAGTATATCTGGTATTTCAAGCAGGCGATGTTCTTATTACAAAGCTACTCTCTAACCCCAAGTAGAATGTTTGGGGTTTATGGGGCACGTACCTGAAACTGTGCGAAAAAACTCGATGTGTCATCTCCCAATAACTTGAGTGGGAGTTACTGGGGGGACAAGTGCAATAACCATACAGTCACTTGATGCCTGTGCATTTATGTGTCAACACAGTGAAAAGTGTATTTTTTGTGAAGTGGCTTCAAAATGAATAAGCGGTGTCTTATGTCTGGTGCAGATTGGAAGCCAGAGAGTTATGCCACCTTGAACTTGGCAGATTTTGAGATACGGTATGAAGATATGCCGGGCGGCTCATAATGATTGAGTTAGGCTGGGGGTGGAAAGGGGAAGGAAGTGTGGGTTGATTGGCGCCTGTCGAAGGGCGGGGTGACAGAGGAGCGAATGGGGAGAATGCAGTGATGGAGGACGGCACACATATCGAGCCAGTGCCATTTGGAGCACATCCAAGCCCATTCATTGAGTCGCGGGGGAGCACAGATGAGGGAGGCCTAGATGGCAGACGTCGGTCCAATTTCGCTTACTGACAATCTCCAAGTCGTAAGCTGGTGCATACAAGGGGAAATCTAGAGATCTCTGGACTCTATTATAACGGGAGCCAATAAAAAAATTGTATAGGCTACATTTCATATTTGGGTTCCCCATGATATGCACAAAAGGGGAAGACCTTGAAAAAGGGTCAAATGTGTACCCCGCACCACACCAATAGGAGGATACAAGGATATCCTGTATAATGACAGGAAACTTATACTGCAATAAAAGGGTGCAAGGGTGGTGCTGACTGGGAATGTAAACTATGATGAACAGAAGAAAGAAAGCTCCCTATTGTGTCGCGCTAGAGAAAACACCCTGAGCTAAATTAAAATTTACTATTTATTAATGATTAAAATATATTTATCGTCAGATAACTACTCCTAGATAAGCGAGTGTGTTGATGATGGGCAGGCTTCACGCTACTACCAGGTGCGCAGCCTAATCGGAGAGGTCTGGTGCTATATTTTCAGTTAGAGCATTTCGGAGCCTTCGTCATGGGAAGCAAAACGCTCTAACTACTTCCTTCATAGTGTACATTGGAGTGTAAGACCCATACATTGTGGTCTAAGAGGGCTAGGTTCCTCTATTTCTCTCAGAGTATTTGGCTAATATCTGTCAAACTGTTCACCAGGACAGACCTACAGGCTCAGTGATTTCTGATCCTGATGGTCTGGTCACACTGTATATAGAGGTTGGACTATAATACCTCACATTCAAACTTGGTTATGGACATACAGAGTTAGTAGCCCTATTCCATCATCAACACTCTCACTTATCTAGGAGTAGTTATCTGACGACCTACAATTGTTTATCATTGGCTATTACCACAGTTAGTGTAATTATATAACGGTGGGACAATATAATATATAATAGCCATTTTCATTAACACTGTCGTTGTTGATAAATAGCACACAGACACCTCCCTTACTTTTAATTTGTTTTTATTCATTTGGTTCATTGTATATTACTGCTGCAATAAATATATTTTAATTAATCATTAATAAATAGTAAATTTTAATTTAACTCGGGGTGTTTTCTCTAGTGCGACACAATAGGGAGCTTTCTTCTTCTGTTCCCCATGATATGCTTTACATTCTCCAGAGCTGTAGCCAATGAAGTGCGGAAGGTGATAAACATGCTGCTTTGAATAGAGTTGAGGCACATTCATTTTCCAGACCCAGTTAAGCAGACATAAGTTAAACTAAGTAAAAAACGATAACCAAATGAATGCAGTACTTCAACCTTGTTAGTTGATAATATATAACTTTTATTGCGTGTCTCTTACAGTTGGTTGATTTTGAAGCTATGACAGCACCTGGCTCTGAGGCATTTAGCAAAACTGCAAAAAGCTGGATGAATCTTAAAAGGTAACTCCAAAAATAAATATCCCTTGTTCGTAGTGTTCAAAGCATTGTATCCGTTTGCTTTTCTGTTCGTAAGTACACAAAGTTCTATACATGTAATTTTTTTTGTTTAATTCTTTTTTTATTGTGTTTTCAAAGAGACACAGATTATTACATTACCATGCATGTTGAGCATTACATTGGGAACAACAATCGGTATACTTGGCATTTTCATGTACAATAAACAACTGAGATTGAGGGTTAGCTTCTATTCATATTTTGTGAAGTTGAGTGATCAGAGGAGTTATAAACCCGTTTGCCCCTTTGTTTAGCGATACAGCTCTTCAGATCTGCAATCTCTGAGTGAGTTTCAAAGTGGATAGAGAAAGGGAAGCAGAAAAAGATAGAGGGGAAGGGAGGGACGGGGAGAGGAAGGGGGGGAGAAATGATTTCCAGAGACCCAAAAGGCCCTCGGGATCGGGCAGCTCTGAGAAGCTGCTTCTAAATCTGTGCCCCCCCCCCCCCCCCCGCACCCATTCCCCCTCCCCCAACTCAATTTAACCCATGCTCCCAGTTTGAACAAAACTCCAAAGTTAATAATGTTTTTATTCAAAAGTTTGATACAACTCTTACTGATTCTTTAAAAATGTAAGTTCTTGTGTGCAGAGCTTTCAAAACCTTGCAAGAGGTGAGTCTTACTTTATATTCAGATATACATCTGTAGAGAACTCTCTTCCCAGTCCATTAAATAGTATTGCAGCTTGTGACTAAGCTGCATTTCTCAATTTTCAGTACAGCTTCTATAATATCACTGTACAGGAAATAAAAATACCACTTGTGGATACACACTGGCAATACCCAGTCACTTATGTGTTGCTGTGGGACACTGCATCTCCTATTATTGTGTAAGGTCTTGTTGCAAGTTGTGTGGTTTCTAAACTTATCTTCGCATAAAATAATTGAAATAAAATCACTAAAAAATGAACTGCAATGAATGAGAATATTAGAATTGCATATTGGTTCACACATTTGTATAGTAAAATTACTGGGAGGAAATATAAATATATATATATATATATATATATATATATATATATATATATATATATATATATATATATATATATATATATATATATATATATATATATATATATATATAATAATACTGAGTTAAGTTATGGTGAGTAAAAAAAGTGACAAAAACCCTCCACAGGAAAGCAAATATGCAAATACAACTGTATGCTCATCTGCATGTCTTAGGCAGGTCTGCAACCCCGCCTTTCCCCATTATCACCCAGCATACAGCACTTACACTGCAGCAAGGGATTCTGGGAAATGACATGCAAATGAGTACACAGTGTCACTTTTTGCCTCAATAACCATTTTTAACATGGTTCCCTATAGGCTTAAGCTTGCTGCATGGTCACAGCTTTGAGCACAGCCAGGGTTAAGGTGCATACCCAGAAAACCACCCACAGACAGCTGTTTCGACCTTGATGGGTCTCATCAGTGTGGGGTTGATTTTAACTGGGTATGCAAAAGAGGCTATGGGATAGGCTATACCATAATACTGAGTTAAGTTATGGTGAGTAAAAAAAGTGACAAAAACCCTCCACAGGAAAGCAAATATGCCTATAGGGAACCATGTTAAAAATGGTTATTGAGGCAAAAAGTG
Organism: Ascaphus truei; assembly: GCF_040206685.1. Taxonomy (NCBI): domain Eukaryota; kingdom Metazoa; phylum Chordata; class Amphibia; order Anura; family Ascaphidae; genus Ascaphus; species Ascaphus truei. Next base: position 128,191,368 of record NC_134486.1, read on the forward strand.
ACACTGTGTACTCATTTGCATGTCATTTCCCAGAATCCCTTGCTGCAGTGGAAGTGCTGTATGCTGGGTGATAATGGGGAAAGGCGGGGTTGCAGACCTGCCTAAGACATGCAGATGAGCATACAGTTGTATTTGCATATATATATATATATATATATATATATATATATATATATATATATATATACACACACACCACACACCACACACACACGTAGAGGTATCAGTACCGTGTTAGCCGAGCTTCAATAATCAAAAAATAAATAGATGATACCGTTCTGTGGCTAACGAAATGCTTTTATTTGTGCGAGCTTTCGAGATACACTGATCTCTTCTTCCGGCGATGTTACAATGAATAAGCAAAAGGTATACTTAAAAACAGTGTCTATTGGAATGTTATCTGTGCTGTTCCTTCCCCCGTGTGGATGTGTTTTATGGCTAGAGGTGTCAAAAGGTTACTGAAAGCAAGTGAAGAAAGTGTGTATGTGTATCAGTGTGAATAAAAATGAATGGAGAGCCCACAGTATATACAGTGCTTTACACAAGGTGTGTGTGGAGTGGGAGTGGATATAAACGGTGTGGGTGGGTGTGGAAATGTGAGAGTTTGTAGCACAACTAAAAGTGTGTGTGGATCCTTAGTGGTCCCTATTGGTGTATAGGGATGGAAAAACAAGGAGTATTAGTATGTGTGAGAGACAGCTGTGTGTGCATACATACAGCACAGTATGTACAGACATGGCCTTTAGCGCTCATGGGACGAGAGTTCACTAGTGTCAGTAATGACTCATAAAATTTCGATCTCTGTTTAGGCCACTGCTAAGTGTCCCGAACTGTTGCATAAATTTGTATTCATGCAACCGTCTCTCTTTCGGGGTTTTAAGATTACATTTGAGTATGGCAACCCTCAGATCATTCATCTTATGGCCAGAGTCAGAGAAATGTTCGCCAACAGGACTGTCTCTTGTACCGCGTGTGATGCTGTGGCGATGCAGGTTCATTCTCTTGTTTAGCCCCTGCCCTGTCTCACCTATGTAGTAGCAGCCCCCTGGGCATTTCATGCACATGATGAGGTACACGACATTGCTGGAAGAACAGGTGAACCTTCCTCTGATTTTGTATTCCCGATTCCTGTGTGGTATTTGTATTGTGTCCGCTGTGTAGAGCATTGCGCAGGTTTTGCATCTTGGGTCCTGGCATGGTTTTGTCCCGCATTCAGTTGTACTGCTGAATACTTTACTCCTCACCATAGTATTCTTGAGATTATGGGGTTGTCTGTATGATAATAAGGGTGCTTCAGGGAAGACCTGTTGCAGTCTTGTATCTTCCTGGAGGATGGGTTGTAGTTTCCTGGCGATCTTGCATAGGGCTCCTAGGTGTGGGTTATATGTGACCACCAAAGGTACCCTGTCGCTTGTCTCCTTCTGTTTGTATTCAAGGAGATCACTTCTTGGTATTCTGGTAGCTTTGTGAATTTGCTTGTCTACAATTCTGTGGTTATATCATATATATGGACAACAGCTTCCACCCGACACACACCAAACATGCAACCATCTACAGTCAAGCCATACGATACAACCGGATATGCTCCGACACAGCAGACAGAAACCAGCGGATTAAAGCCTTGAGATCAGACTTTATAAACCGTATATATAACCACAGAATTGTAGATCAGCAAATTCACAAAGCTACTAGAATACCAAGAAGTGATCTCCTTGAATACAAACAGAAGGAGACAAGCGACAGGGTACCTTTGGTGGTCACATATAACCCACACCTAGGAGCCCTACGCAAGATCGCCCGGAAACTACAATCCATCCTCCTGGAAGATACAAGACTGCAACAGGTCTTCCCTGAAGCACCCTTATTATCATACAGACAACCCCATAATCTCAAGAATACTATGGTGAGGAATAAAGTATTCAGCAGTACAACTGAATGCGGGACAAAACCATGCCAGGACCCAAGATGCAAAACCTGGCAATGCTCTACACAGCGGACACAATACAAATACCACACAGGAATCGGGAATACAAAATCAGAGGAAGGTTCACCTGTTCTTCCAGCAATGTCGTGTACCTCATCATGTGCATGAAATGCCCAGGGGGCTGCTACTACATAGGTGAGACAGGGCAGGGGCTAAACAAGAGAATGAACCTGCATCGCCACAGCATCACACGCGGTACAAGAGACAGTCCTGTTGGCGAACATTTCTCTGACTCTGGCCATAAGATGAACGATCTGAGGGTTGCCATACTCAAAGGTAATCTTAAAACCCCGAAAGAGAGACGGTTGCATGAATACAAATTTATGCAACAGTTCGGGACACTTAGCAGTGGCCTAAACAGAGATCGAAATTTTATGAGTCATTACTGACACTAGTGAACTCTCGTCCCATGAGCGCTAAAGGCCATGTCTGTACATACTGTGCTGTATGTATGCACACACAGCTGTCTCTCACACATACTAATACTCCTTGTTTTTCCATCCCTATACACCAATAGGGACCACTAAGGATCCACACACACTTTTAGTTGTGCTACAAACTCTCACATTTCCACACCCACCCACACCATTTATATCCACTCCCACTCCACACACACCTTGTGTAAAGCACTGTATATACTGTGGGCTCTCCATTCATTTTTATTCACACTGATACACATACACACTCTTTCTTCACTTGCTTTCAGTAACCTTTTGACACCTCTAGCCATAAAACACATCCACACGGGGGAAGGAACAGCACAGATAACATTCCAAGAGACACTGTTTTTAAGTATACCTTTTGCTTATTCATTGTAACATCGCCGGAAGAAGAGATCAGTGTATCTCGAAAGCTCGCACAAATAAAAGCATTTCGTTAGCCACAGAACGGTATCATCTATCTATTTTTTGATTATATATATATATATATATATATATATATATATATATATATATATATATATATATATATATATATATATATATATTATGTATGTATATATATATATATATATATATATATATATATATATTATGTATGTATATATATATATATATATATATATATATAATTTATTATTTATTTATTTATTAAAAAAAAATATGCATCCACATTCTAAGGCTACGGCCCCACTGCGCGCGACGGAGCGCCTCCCGGCACTCTTCCCCATCCAGCCAAGCGATCTGGTGGACTTCAGATCACTTGCGACTGGGGGTCGCGGCCATGACATCACATGGCTTGTTCACCCTCATTGGTTGAAGCGCCGCCGTTACGTGGCCAATATTCGGCCTCCGCGCCAAAAGACAAAATTCTTGTCTTTTGTCAAAGGCGATTGGGCATTATGCAGGCGTGCGCAGGCAGCTACTGGGGCCGGCCTCATACAGGGCCGTACCTTGTGTGCGCCGCGCACGATGTTACACGCAGCTGCAGCCACCGGGGACGAAGCCTAAGAAAATATGATCTATTTGCATTAGAATAATCAACATATTGACTGTTGGTAGACAAAAACGAAATCATATAAACCATTCTTTTTAGCACCCTAGTTACTGGAGGTGCAGTAAATGCATTTAGGCCCATCCAGCACAGATGTTAAAATGAAATATATGAAAATATCAAAACTGGTTTAGAACAGTAATATCAATGCTCTTGAGCTAAACCAGCTGTTAGGAATAACCAATGCATATTGTGTGTGTGTGTGTGTGTGTGTGTGTGTGTGTGTGTGTGTGTGTGTGTGTGTGTGTGTGTGTGTATATATATACTGTATATATATCTATCTATCTACACACATCAGCGCTCTTTAGTTGGGGATCGGATCAAATAAAATGCTGAGTGGAAGGAACACCAATATCGTAATGTAACTTTGGATATGTGTTTAGGTGAAGTTCCCTCTGCATGTTCAATTTTTATAATTTAAAGATTTCTTAGCAATAGTTGGGTGTCAGTTTCCACCGGTTTTTGTTTTTTTGGGGGGGTTTTTCCCCTCTAGTCAATGGTTTTTTTTTTTTTTTTTTTTTTTTTTTTTTAGATTTTAAAACTATTTTTATTTAGTAAAAAAAAATAAAAATTAACCCAAGACCTAAATGAATGTGTGCTAATACTCACTCACTTAGTGACATTAGTAGACCTCAAGGAACCAAGAGTTGTCATGTGATCACTGTGCTGCATGCTTTGTTTTGTTTTTTATTTTTATTAAATACAATTAAAAATATTATCAGAAATAAATTAAGTTTATCTGGTTTACAGTGTATCACATTGAACTCATTTTCATACTTGGGCATATTGGGTGAAACTGCACTTTTAAAAAGACACAATTATTGTGTGTATATCTTAAATAGTCTGTCAATGTTTTGTAATAATCCGAGAAGAACAGGGCATTACTGGCCAATAATGCCCTGGCTGGAAGAGTTGAAGGCCCGAGGCGAAGCCGAGGGACTTTAACCCAGCCAGGGCTTTATTGGCCAGTAATGCCCTGTTCTGAGGGGATTATTACAATTATAGGCTAAATGTAGGCTTATTTAATAAATAATAGACACTTTTGTATAGTTAAGTAGATTTTTTAATTAAAATAAAATGGTAAATACATGAAACCACCTCTATATACGCTTATACTGCAGATATCTATATCCACACACTGCCGCCCCCTCTTTGTACACACACACACAGCACACCACACACAACACGGCACCTCTACACACACACACGCACACCACACACACGCACACCACACACACGCACACCACACACACACACACACACACACACACACACTGGAGCTCTAGACACACAAACTCTGCTGCTACACACACATGCTACACCCATAAACACTGCTACTGACACACAAACACACACACACACACTGGAGTTCTATACACACACACATCAGCTCTACACACATACAAACTGCTGCTACACATATGTAACGGGTTTTCTGACCCGGCCTGACCCACCCAATCTCACATTGGCCCCTGTGGTCTAACCGGTCCCCATTAAAGTGTGATAGTGTCTGGTGGTGCACCTGTTGGCAACAGGACTCCTGAGTCTCCCGCATGATGGTGTGTGGGGAGAACCCGTCCAGACAGGCAGCTGAGGTAGTGTGCGTGAGTCCTACCTAGGTCCAGTGCAGCGCCTCCACCTCATCAGGGTCCCTTCGGTCACTTGGGGATGGTCCTGGCGAGGAACTCCTCTGTGGTGCTCCTCTCTGTACATTCACTCCACACATGTACACGAGAGGGTTTGTGATTAAGAGCATCTTTATTGGTTGAGGTGGGCTAGCTGCCCCTCGCAGCAGCTTCTCTAGCCACTCATCATTATTCAGTGCTTCCCTTTGAAAGGTGTAATTCTCCTTTTAGACACAGTGCTGTGCCTTATGTACACTCTGGAAGCTGACACACCTCTGACATCACTAACCATGGAGTCAGAGCCTGTGACCACTCCCATCCATACACAGGGCACCCCACCAGGGTGTGAGGGCAAACCTCCATAATTACTGCTGGCATGCCCACAACTTACCAGGCCTTACTGTCAGCAGGAGAGATGACTGTAGCCATTTTACATGACCGCTACATTCTCCCCCTGGTGAATCCCATAGTCCTCGCTGGGACCTAAATTTACATACCTTCTTCCAGGAAGCACTGTAACACATAACACATAATTGTTAACATCCACAGATTGTATTATATAACAGAAAAATGACCACCGTGACATCTCGCCAAGCCCGCCCCGACCAGCAGCCACGAGCCCGCATAATGCCTTAGTACCCCCTAATAGTAGTGACTCGGGTCAGGTTTTCTAACCTCTCTACCACCCATGTCCAGGACCGTAACATGATAATGCCTAGGCAGTCCCCTCTCGGGCCTATAGGTCACCCTGTGTTTGTGTATATTCCTCCCTATACTCCACACTCGCATCAGGTGATCTATTCTGTCCTCTGCCCTCCTTCCAGTAACTTCATTCCCTTTACTGACCAGGTACATCTCGATGGTTTCCCTAAGCCACCTTTCTCTGTTCTCTTCTATCTCCTCCATGAGGGGTTCAGGGACATAAGGGTACTCCAACCCGTGGGAAGACTTATATCGAGCCATTATTGCCCGTTCCGCTCTACTGATCCTAGTCAGGTCAGCCCTACCTGCCCTCCCAGGTAACACCCATGACAGGGGTTCGTCAGGATCCACAGGGTCTGACAGTGTCTCGGGACCCATGGGCTCTATCTCCCTGTGCTCAATCTTAAACCACCGTTCCTGCAGCTCCCTATCTCGCTGCTCAGGGGTGAATTCTCCCTCGGCCCACCAAAAATCGACTACATCCTCCCTTCGGATAAGGAATCGCGTACGATCCATCCAGGCCACATAACCTTCAAAGAGTCGGGCCCACCAACGGTGTTCCTTGAACTTGTGTGAATCCCCTGAGTCACTCTCTTCCGCATCCCCCCATGAGAATACCCCCGATGTCCGTGCCGACCGTGGTACGGACCACCGTGATGATCCCAGGGCCTTGTCCTCTGTTTTATTGGTCGCAGGAGGCAACCACCGGCCTACCGCGGCCTTACCTAATTCTCCCCCTCCCCGAGAAATGCCCTCCGTAGCGCAACTGCGCTGTCTTTCCCCAGTCCGTCTCTCCTCCCCCCCCAAAGGTACGTCCACAAGTTCCAGGCTAGGCGGGGACCCCGTGGAACAGGTGATGGAGGCAGGGGTTTTACCTAGGGCGTGGGGTTGGGCGTAAGGGCAAGAGGGGATACGCCACGGGGCTACGACCCGTTCCCGGCTGTCCATGGACTGATCCAAGGAGGAAAGCTCACCCTCCTCAGTCTGCGGTTCGCCCATCCAGCTCTTGGGCCCTTGAGGTGATCGGGGACCTTCACCCGATCGCCGAAGCGTCGCTGCATCCTTCCCGTCTGTTCCGCCGTCGCCACCGGAAATGATGTCCTCCCCGGAACCGGAAGCGCCGCCATCTTGGGTTGGACCCCCATGCGGAATCTCTTCCTCGATGACGACATCCGGAAGCTCCGCCGTCGTCTCCACCGGAAGTGGTATTTTCTCCGCACGTGCGTCTTGGGCCTGGCACGGCCTTGGTTCCGCTACACCGTCTACCGGAGCAAGGTAAGTAAGTGGCTTTCTCTTACCATTCCGCAGGGGTGTAGGCGTCTCTCGCCCGTCGCCGCCATCTCCTGGGACGGAGGGACACCGTCTCTCGGCTCGCCGATCTGCGGGGGACGCCCTGCTTTCCAGGCTGCTACTCACGCCACGGGGTGTCGTCCTCCCCGGTTCTGTTTTGGGCCTTGATTTCCCCTCCGCTAGCCCGCGGAGATCCTCATCCGAGTAGTCTCCCTTCCCCGACTTAGGGGTCACCGATCGGGCGATAGTCTTTTTCCAGTGCGGTCGGGGGGTGACCCGACCGTCTCGGTTGCTGCTGACCCAGCCGATTTAATAGACTCCAGTCCCCTTTCTCCGGGACTTGCACGACTGATACACAGTGCACCAGGGGACTCGGCGGAGCGCCTAGCCGTATCCCCCGGGGGGTCAGCAGATTGGATCGGAATGAACGTCGGCATTGGCCACAAGTATAATGTCCCGCATTGTGGGCAGCGTGCCGCTGTGTTAACAATGCCTCCGGGCAGCCCGCATTGAAGGCAGAGCCTGACCACCGTCTCGGTGTTGGCCACCCTGACTACCAGTACCCCGCCGGGTACCGAGTAGGGCTGGGTGGAGACCATAGTGCCCACAGTGGAGGAGCAGGCCATTCTTTTAGTAGGGACCACTTTCTGTATGGGTCTCTCCAGGTCAGTGGTTCCTCGCAACTGACTGATAGAAGCTTCTGGGCAAGCCACTTCCTGCTTCGGCTCCTCCTTCCGCTGACATAGCTGGAACCCGCCCCCAGGGGTTGCAATTATGGGCGGGTCCCACAGGGGAATAGCATGCCCCTTAATTAAGGCCGCGCCTTTCTCAGTCCTGGTGGGCGCGGTCGGCGTTTTCGCGCCAATTTCCTCATCAGAGTGGGACTCTTTGGCCGCGGCTAGTTCCCGCCTTCTCCTGGCAGCCGCCTTTCGTGCAAAATATCCCTCCTTTTTGCACGTTACCTCCGCGGCCGGAACTACTTCTTGTAGTGGCGCCGTCTGGATATCAGTCCCTGGGCCCAGTGGGTGCATTCCCACAGGCCATAGTTGAAAGTCACTCCCCCTGGTGGAAATCAGGGGAGGGTCCCATAGACTAAGCGGTTGACTCAGCACAGGGGCCGAGTGAGTCACTGTCCATGAAGGCGCAGCCATAGCTTTCGCGCCATACCCCCCATCAGGGCGGGGCTCTGCTGTTCGCGCCATTCCCGGCCAGCTTTTTGCAAGTCCTGGATCAGCCAATTTCTCTGCGACTGGCCCACGCGGTCTCCCTAGCAAGCGGGAACCGCCATTTTGGATAGCTTTTAAGCCCGAAATGTCAGTTTGTTTGCTTTCCTCGCTGGGTTCCCCCCCAGTTATCACAATGTCCTCACACTCTTCAAGGGTGGCCCCTCGGTGTCCCAGACAGGACAAAAACGGGGCAGCCATAGCCTTCGCTCCACTCCAGAGCAGATTAGTTAAAGACAGCTCAGCGACAGTTTGCTCTTCAGTGGGGCGCACGCCATGGGTGCCTTCCCCATCAGCCTCTGGTCGCCATTTTGGGCTCTCCGCACCACGCGGATCCTCCATTCCGTGGGTTGTCACGCTCTCGTACCAATTATCGTACATGGGGCTCCGCTCTGCGGGGCAGCCACCACACCAGTACAATAAAGATTTGCTCAGATGCACCACCACATGTGTACCTGATCTAGGCTGGACTCATGTTGCACTACCTCAGGCTAGGCTCACTCTCTCAGTGTCTGCTGTAACTCCTTCCTCCCAGTCTGTGCTCCCTATGGTAAGTGTCTGGAATGGGCTAGAGTACTCTGGCTCTGCCATGCAGTACTTGGGGCGTCTACCTCTCTTGGTCAGCCTAGCGCAGACCCTCTCCAGGATTCCTGACCACGTTAACAGGCTATCCCTTCTGGCGTCCTACCAACTAGCACTGCCTCAAAGTGACTCGGTCAGCTATAGCCCGGCTCCAAACCCCTTACTCCTTTCAGGCCCCTAGGTCGTCCCTGCGAACTGGCAATACCCTGTCAGTCCCTGACCACCCCTAGGTCCGTCCCTACGCAGCACAGAGTGGCAGCAGACACTCTCCCTGTTTCCCAGTGTGCCTAGCTAGAGCCTGTCCTGTTGACAGATCTGATCTCAGCAGCTCGCCTCCAAATGTAACGGTATTTCTGACCTGGCCTGACCCACCCAATCTCACATTGGCCCCTGTGGTCTAACCGGTCCCCATTAAAGTGTGATAGTGTCTGGTGGTGCACCTATTAGCAACAGGACTCCTGAGTCTCCCGCATGATGGTGTGTGGGGAGAACCCATCCAGACAGGCAGCTGAGGTAGTGTGCGTGAGTCCTACCTAGGTCCAGTGCAGCGCCTCCACCTCATCAGGGTCCCTTCGGTCACTTGGGGATGGTCCTGGCGCTGTACATTCACTCCACACATGTACACGAGAGGGTTTGTGATTAAGAGCATCTTTATTGGTTTAGGTGAGCTAGCTGCCCCTCGCAGCAGCTTCTCTAGCCACTCATCATTATTCAGTGCTTCCCTTTGAAAGGTGTAATTCTCCTTTAATAGGGGTTCCCTATCCCAGCCGGGATGTCTTTGCTCTGTGCCAGGTCCCTGGACACAGTCTTCCTAGCAAGCTACTATAACATAACTCTACTCCTCTCAGAACTACTCAGAACCCCGCAGAACTACTCAGAACTAACTTTTAGACACAGTGCTGTGCCTTATGTACACTCTAGAAGCTGACACACCTCTGACATCACTAACCATGGAGTCAGAGCCTGTGACCACTCCCATCCATACACAGGGCACCCCACCAGGGTGTGAGGGCAAACCTCCATAATTACTGCTGGCATGTCCACAACTTACCAGGCCTTACTGTCAGCAGGAGAGATGACTGTAGCCATTTTACATGACCGCTACACATACAACAGCACAACACACACACAAACACACACACACACACACACACACACACACACACACACACACACACACTGCATCCACAATAAAAATGCAGCCACTTACTAAACTTTGCACTCTCCCTCCACCTCTACACACACCACAGCACCTCTACACACACCACAGCACCTCTACACACAACGCAGCACCTCTACACACAACACAGCACCTCTACACACCACACAGCACCTCTACACACCACACAAACTACTGCTACACACCACAAAAACTACTGCTACACACCACACAAACTACTGCTACACACCACACAAACTGCTGCTACACACCACACAAACTGCTGCTACTCACCACACAAACTGCTGCTACACACCACACAAACTGCTGCTACACACCACACAAACTGCTGCTACACACCACACAAACTGCTGCTACACACCACACAAACTGCTGCTACACACCACACAAACTGCTGCTACACACCACACAAACTGCTGCTACACACCACACAAACTGCTGCTACACACCACACAAACTGCTGCTACACACCACACATGCTACACCCATAAACACCGCTGCTGACATTGACACACACACACTGGAGCTCTATACACACACAGCACCTCTACGCAGATATACAACAGCACAGCACACACACACTGCTACTGACACACTCACACACAAACTGCAGCCACAAAGAAACAGCAGACAGCACTTGCTTCTTTGCAGACTCCACCCTCCCCCAATTCAACTGAATCTGCTCAGAAAATCTGTCCCCTCGGAGAGGGAGGAGTCAACCCGTGGCTGATACGTCCTGACCAACCCCCTGCCCTGTCTCAGGGCTGTTACTTCATTCAGACGAATCACCTGCCCTGTCTCAGCTGTTCTGAAAGCTGATTGGCAGGAAATAAAACACATTGAAAACTACACATTGCAAGCTGCTTAAATTCCGGGCATTACTGATTGGTTAAAATTCTGGGCATTATCCAATCAGAGAGCAGGGTTTTCAATAATTCCCGGAATTTTACTGCTTTAGCCTATAAGTATGTATAACACCTGAATCATATATATATTTACCATAGCTTGATTGAAAAGTGAGTTCCATTGTGTAAAATTACACATGGCTGCCTGAGCAACTGGAATGAAATTAGCAGGAGCAGACATTCTAATGCACTTTGTGGGCTGCAAGTTTGAGCCATGTGTACATGAATGTGCTTTGCGTATTTATAAGGCCTCGGTCATGGTTAAAAATACAGCACTGAGCAGCGCTGACACTCATGCTCTCCTGCTCAAGCAGGAGCTTTTTTTTTTGGTCGTTGCGTTTGCGAGCGCGCTTGTGAGGCGGGCGGGGGTGGGGCTAGCGCGTACATCACGGACTGCACTTGGCTTTTGGCGGTCACGTGAAGGCCCTCCGCTTCCCTCAGTGGGAAAAAATAAATTTTACTGTCTGCAATTCCACACGCCTCCGCACGCATGCGGAAACGCCATCTAAAGCCGTCCTCAGTAGGGATGATGGGGTAAGTGTTCCGCCACCGCGCGGGTCAACATTGTCTTTTTGACCACGGCCCTGGCCCAAGTTGCATATAGTTACATAGTAGATGAGGTTGAAAAAAGACGTACGTCCATCAAGTTCACCTATGCTAAATTTAGACAACAGATACTTTATCCTATATCTATACTTATTTATTGGTCCAGAGGAAGGCAAAGGAAAAATTAATTCCTTCCTGACTCCAAGAATTGGCAATCAGATTAATCCCTGGATCAACATTCTTACCTTGTATACTTATTTGGTATATCCCTGAATACCTTTCCTTTCTAAAAAGATGTCCAACCTTTTTATGACAAATTTATTGTATCTGCCATCACAGTCTCCATGGGTAATGAATTCCACATTTTAACTGCCCTTACTGTAAAGAACCCTTTCCTTTGTTGCTGGTGAAATCTCTTTTCCTACAACCTAAAGGGATGTCACCGAGTCCTTTGTACTGCCCTTGGGATGAAAAGTTAATTTGAAAGCTCCTTGTACTGTCCCCAAAATATTTGTATATAGTTATCATATCCCTTCTTAGACGCCTCTTTTCTAAAGTAAATAAATCTAATTTAGCTAGCCTCTCCTCATAAAATAGATTGTCCATCCCCTTTATTAATTTGGTGGCTCTTCTCTGCACTCGCTCTAGTTCCATCATGTCTTTTCTAAGGAGTGGTGCCCAAAATTGTACTCCATATTCAAGGTGTGGTCTTACTAATCCTTTGTAAAGGGGCATAATTATGTTTACTTCCCTTCCATCCATTGTCCGTTGTGGCTTTGCCATTCCCAAAATATGGTCACGCTAATGTTTCCTTAAGACCTAATGGGTTAAAGTTTTATGTATGTATGTAATCCTATTTATAATTCATTGTTGTTGGTTTTTTTTTAAGTCTTCCTTCATCATACAAGAGTCTTCCATCGGTATCAGAAATCTTTCCAACATTAAGAACAATGATCGAAGTGCTGAACACAGACTCTTCCCCTCGCTGTGAGAAGAAGCTCTGATAGGATATCTATTTAAACAAGCAACTGGCCGGGACCTATTGCTCCTTAAGTTATTTTTTTTCCAAATGTGCCATTGTGAAGAAATCAGGTCCTCTACCACTTTTTTGATACTTTATTTTAATTTTATATACCAATGACAACTTGAACTGTTATTCTGTATCTGTGGGGCTTCAGGTTCTCCTTTTTAACTCTTTGAACATCAGCAGTTACTCCAGACCAACATTTATAAATGATAATGTGAAATCAGCGACAAGCTACATAATTATGCACTTTTGAAAATGCAATGACTCCCTTCTGTGTGTTTCAAATCATTATTTTCAGGGTTTTAACATAAAAATGTAAATGAACACTTTTTCATAGTTACCCTTTATTATTTTTTTAACTGTATATTTGTTGAAGGGTAATACTGACCAATTGATTTATAGAGGTCTAAAATAAAGAAGAACATGGTAAAGCTAAGTGCTTTAAAGGGCAATGTGCTATGTGCACCATCACGTCTGACATCTTGTCCAGCCACAATGAGGTTAATAATACTGTAATAATAATGCACAGTAATGTTTACAGGTGGATTCTTGAGAATGGACATGGCCAAGTCCAAGATAATGGTGACGTATTAAAAAAATAAATTGTAGCCAACATCAGACCATCATTAAATTATTGCAACTAGTCATCTGGTTCTATTCCCATTGGGAAATCCTTCAGCAGTCTTCTAATCAGGAGAACATACCAAGGTAAACACATTTTTCAGAATGCCAACACAAACCCTTAATGTAGAATTTGCAATTCATTGAACGTAAAACTCCATATACTTTTATTGTTTACATATTTTGTGTGTTGACCAAGGGATGAATATGAGCAGTTTATAAGATATTGGCACGAACAAAAGTTACAGATAAACCGCCTGTAATTTGTAGAATTTAATGGTGCTTGGATACTTGTTGTAAAGTAAGTAATTTATAAGACTTCCTTAGGTGGGCAATGGAATATAAATAGTAGAGTGAAGACAAACGGATTGGGTGAATTTTCAGGCTAAACATTTTTGAAGTTAAAGATGGATGCATGTCCTCGAAAGTAATCTCGGGGTTTTCCACTGATTTTTTAACATGTATGTGACAGACCAAAATGCTTGAATTATACCTACAAATAGTATAAAATAAGGTTATAATGTGTAGGAATTGCCACATTTGGGGTTCCCTTAGTGTGGCGGGATTGTTTTTCATTTGTTGACAAACTTACCACCACCCTCCCCCAGTTTACGATTAATTGAAGAGTAACTGCATATGAATATGAAGTTTAATGAAAAGTTGTGTACTGTATGTTGCTTTCCCCTCCTCCCCCAAGTATGAACATAAAGACATCTGAATTTTTTTTTAGTTTCTGTGAACCGCTTTAAGGATTCCACCCTGATCATCCCATCCTTGGAATGGCTGCAGCAGTATTTACTCGTATAAATAAGAACCTCTTCCACAAGCAGTATATTTTGCCAACAGGTTTTTCAGTTATGCTTTGGCCCAAACTTAAATTTGTCATAGGTTGTAAGACCTCATAATGGTCCAACAGATGAAATGATAGTGTACAGAAACTTCATAAGTCTGTTCTTTAAATGTACATCATCAGGCTTACATTTAAGAAGGTTGTTAAACACCCAAAATTATACAACAACATGTAAAGTCTGCCACTGAAAGGGTTTTATTTTTGCATATCCTAATTGAAGCTAGCCATCTGTTTTGACTATTGTTTTTTGGGTACTCTTTTTTTTGTTTTGTTTTTTTTTTTTTTAAAGACAAGTTTTATGTAAGGATATGGTTAATAAAGAGATTATGGTAAAATGACTTGATTCTGAATTTGTTCACATTGTTTTTGCTAATTAAATAATAGGTAGACATAACTAGTTGAACTATAGTCAAAACTGACTATGGTTGGTGGGAACACTTGCAAAAAATGGTGGGTAAAACCGGTCGGTCTTGGTGACTATGGCTTTTGTGTCTGAAAGCAAATATATCTAACTCCATTCATAGCTCTATATGGTGTTGGGTATGTAAAGAGAAAATAAAGTCTGGCATAAATGTAAAAAAAAAACATTAAACGCAAAAAATCTTAATACATATAAAGTTCAGAAAAATGAATAAATGTATAGACATACTTTACATCCCTTTGATAGAACGCTGCTCCAAAGATTCAGACTTTCCAAGAGTCCTTTAGAAGAATATCCAAAGAGATTTTTAGGCCCGAAAAATCTCAAGGTCACGATAAATGTATATTGGAGCCTTTTTCAGATGGATGACTTGACCTGATGCTAGGAAAGGTCCTCTAATAAAGCTTGAAAATCAAAGAAAGAGAACAACCGTAGTGTAAAATCTCTTACTACAATTAAAAAAAAATCAAAACACATTAAACTCACAAGCGTAAGTGAATAAGTCCGTCTTGGGACGCAGAAAGGTCGCCCAGAGTCTTTCAGGTAGAGCTGTGGTGTCTGTGTTCTTCCTGTACTCCGGTCAGCAATTCCACTGCGAACTCCCACAGCTCCTCCATTGTATCTCAGAAGGTCCCATGCTGTTATCAGGGATCCTTGTGCAGTATGCAGTCCCTCCGTCCCCCCTTGCCATATGCGTATGTGTTTCCCTGTTATTATTTTACAGCTTCCTCGGGGGCTCTAAATTTTATAATCCAGAATAGAGTCAAATATAACTTTTGGTGTTGTCAAAATACTGCTTCTTGTGGGAGGGAAGTCCCTCTGTATTGCCTCATTTGAAAAACCTACAGGTATTTTTATTTATTTTTTTAAAATAAAAGTTATTCTGAATCTTGAAGCTTCCGTAGCCACGTCACCAGGGTTCTACCTACATGGCACCAAGCACTGCTGAGGGATACCGGTACCGAAGGGTGAGGAAGCCAAGCCACACTGCAGAGGGAGCCTATTTGTGCAGTAGATGGATACCTGGCTTTACCTGTTTATGTATAATGTTTGGGTATACCATCACATTTGTGATCAAAACAACCATTGTAATATTGGAGACTTGCTAAATGCTTTCAAATGAATATAACGCCTATATAGAGTGGGTGTTTCTTTGTGAGACTGCTATACATGTTTTGTATTGATTTTGGTAACATTGCACTCCTCTTTAGCACTGAATGAGTAAATTAGACTATGAGCTACCTCTAGATTGTGACATTGCAAAATTACTAATATATATTACGATATGGTTAAAGATCACAAGGGTGTATATTTTACAAAAGGTGAGCGGTAGCTACTTTTCTACCTTGTAATATATATTACGCTAAAGTAATATTAGCATGGTGCATACACTACAAGGGCTGCTGGCGCTGGTCACATCTGTACCAGTAAAACAAAATACTTTGCGACAATAATTCTGTCTTGTGTACCACGTCATGCACTGGCTCTACCAGACCCTTTGTGACCCATCTCAATTTAAAAGGGTTGCAGTGGGTTGATCCTAGCTGGGCTTGTACACAGTTATGCCCAGTATCTAAAAGTTATCCATTCAATTAAGAAACCTATCTGTAAAAAGGTAGGTTATTCCATATTAAATATACAATCCCTCTATAGAAATTTTGACATAGTACAAAGTATTTATTTTAAAAGCATTCTGTTTGTACAGTATTTAGTATTTTATTCTATATTTTGTTAAATGATTGATCATTAGAAGCAATATTTCCTTACAAATAACCCCAAGTGGACATATTGGATATTTTAGGTGTCTATATTTTCCAGTTTTAAAATTATCACCAAGTGCTATTACTTGACTGAATCAGTTAATTCAATTATTGTGCTGTCGAGGATCAAAAGGTTAATGTCTTACTTACCGATGTACCGGGCTTTAATGTATAAGTGTGTTAATTTTTGTGTATATATACGATTACAGTGTGCCTACAATGTACGCAGCACTTTATTATAATTCTGTAAAGACAATACTGTGATGGTGCTCATCTCAAATCAGTAAGCGGACCCGCAGGACTGAGGTAGGGATGCAAATAAAACGGACAGAGTCCTGTAAAAGTATCCGTAGTCGGTAAGCAGGCAGAGGTCAGGGCTGGCGGCAGTGGTGCAAAGTCCAGTAAATTGGCAAATGGTAAGGGCAGGCAGGATGCAGTGAGGTTGGGGTCCCAGACCGGGGTAGGCAACTGAGAAATCCAAACAGACGAAAGGGTAAGGCGTGACAGCATAGACAAACAGGAGCTGCAAACGTAGAACCTTACTCTGCGACTCCCACTAGGAACTGCAGCCTTATATAGCAGGCTGCCAGCACCCAAAATGGCCACAGTGAGCAGAAAGGGCAGGTGACTTGCAAAACCCAAACCGCAGCAAAACCCATCACGGATCCAGCAGATTCCTTTCAGTACCCCCAGGCGATCTAAGCTGGTTTGGCAGGTAATTTGAGATGAAACGCCCGGACCAGGATGGGAGCATGGACATCCCTGGATTTGACCCTTCTAGTGGACCAAGTACTGTAGCCCACCACGTGATCTACGGGAATCCAGTATTTGGCTTCAAATTCCTCCTGGCCATCCACCAAGAACGGTTTAGGAGGAGAGAGGGTAGGAGGAGAGAAAGTGTTCTGGACATACGGCTTGAAGAGGGAGACATGGAACACTGGGGGTATTCTTAAGTTATCTGGAAATTCTAGTTTGAACTCCACAGGGTTGATCTGTTTCAGGATTTTGTAAGGTCAATGAATTTGGGCCCGAGTTTGGAGGAAGGCATTTTCAAGCAGCTATTTTTTATAGCCAGCCAAACCTGATCTCCCACTTGAAACGGGGGTGGTGGTTGTCATCGACATTTATCTGCCTGGGTTTTTTGGTGGAGGGCGGCTTTGGTCAGATTGGCCTCGATTTTCTTCCAGTAATTGGAGTTCTTGAATGTTGTCATCCACTGGAGAACTCCAGAGAGGGGGCTGCAAAGAGGAAGGGCAGCGGGATAGTACCCGTAGGCCCAAAAGAATGGTGATTCCAGTGTTGAATCGTGCTTCATGGAATTGCAGGAAATCTCGGCCCACGGGAGCAGATCAACCCATTTGTCCTGTAGCTCAGCAACAACGCAGCGGAGGAATTGTTCTAAGGACTGGTTGGCTCTTTTTTGTGAGACCATTGGACTGGGAATGGTAGGAAGAAGAGAAATGTAGGGAGGTACCCATTCTTTGGCAGAAGGCTTTCCAAAATCGGGAGACGAATTCAGATCCGCGGTCCGAGACTATATCCGTCGGGACTCCATGGAGGTGGAATATCTCCTTAATAAAGATCTCCGATTGTTCAGAGGCTGTGGGTAGCTTCCTGAGAGGAACAAAATGGGCCTGTTGTGTGAATCGATCGACCACTAACAGAATGGTAGTCATGGGCACATACAATGCAGGCTGCCAAAAACTCCTTCACATCTTTGCGGATCTCTGGCCAACAAAAGATCTGTTCAAGGAAATCACATGTCTTTCTAACTCTTGGGTGGCCAGCCGTCTTGGAATTATGACCCCATTGCAACACCTCACTTCGAAGTTGGGGGGAACAAATAGTTTGGTGAAGATCGTAGCCTTGCGTAAGTGGTCTAACAGTTCAGGAATAATGGGTGGAGCATACCGATTTTTTTTTTTTTACTGTGATTTTATTTAGGCCTTTGTCGTCGTTACATGGCCTAAGAGAACAGTCTTTTTTGTAAACGTAGAAGAAACCAGCACCAGCAGGAGAACTTGATTTGCGAATAAACCCACACTGAAGGTTCTCCGAAATGTATTCCCGCATGGCATGGCCTTGGCCACACCGAAAAGGGTTATGTGCGTCCTCGGGGAGGGATGGGAGCACATCGATTGCACAATCATAAGGTCGGTGTGGCGGTAACTCCTCTGCCTGTTTTTTGTCGAATACATCAGCAAACTCCTGATAAGAAACTGGAAGGCATGATGAGGAAGTCTCAGTAGGTAGCTGAACCTCAGAGAGAGTGCGGACACTGGAAGACAAGATCCATGGCAATGTTGTCCCCAGGCTGTCACTTGATTGGGCGACCAATCGATCTTAGGGTTGTGGTGCACAACCAGGGAAGTCCTAGGACCACTGGAGTCGAGGGAGAGCAAATAACATAGAATGACAGTGTCTCTTTGTGAAGTGCCCCAACCGTAAACAGCAAAGGATTAGTCTTCAGGGTGATCGTCCCAGGTATCAGAACTTCCATCAATGGCCACTACTGCTAACGGAATCTGCCTGGTAGGGAGAGGAAGGGAGTGGAGTTCTGCAAATGCGCGGTTAATACAATTCCCTGCGTCTCCTGAATCCACAAAAGCCTGAGTGAAAATGGAGGCTGGTCCCCAGGACAGTGAAACCGGCAGGAGCAGCCGTGAAGGTTGTGATGGAGAAGGAATAGAATAAATGCCCAGAGAATATTCCTCTATCTTCACTGGGCACTGGAGTTTGCAAAATGACCTTTGAGCCCACAGTACAGACAGCCCCCTGGCACGTTTCCGAGTTCCTTCCTGCTCAGATAATTTGGTATCACCTACTTGCATCTGTTCCTCCTCAGAGAGGTGTAGAAAGAAGGGTCTGAAAGTGGGGGGCGAGCCGGATTATTGGGGTTTTTGGAGGATCGGTTTCGCTCGGTCTGTCGTTCTCGCATTCTGATTCAGAGAGCAAATAATTACTCCAGATCTTTGGGGGTGTCCCAGCAAGTCAGTTTGTCCTTTAAACCCTCAAAGTCCCTGCCAAAATGCTGCCAGCAAAGCTTCATTGTTCCAGCCCGTCTCCGCAGCAAGGGTTCGGAATTCAATAACATACTGGACCACAGTACGGGTTCCTTGGCAGATTCGAAGGAGCGAAGTAGAAAACTCGCGACAGGGAGTGTCAAACTTTTTTAAATGCTTGTAGAAAGGCAGCGGCGTCGTTAACCAGTTGGGATTCCTTTTCCCAGAGAGGAGAGTCCCTTGCCAAAGCCTTGTCTGTCAGTAGGAAAATTACGTAGGCTACCCTGGAACGATGTGTGCTAAACATTTAGGGCTGGAGTTCAAACTGACTCGACCATTGATTAAAAAATCCTCTACAAGTCACAGGGTCCCCTCCTACCCTGGATCGATGGGGGCAGAACATGGAGGGCTGGAGTTCAAACTGAATCGACCATTGATTCAAAAATCGTCCACAAGTCATAGGGTCCCCTCCATAACGTAGAGGCGTCGGGATCCGTGGTTCCCTTGGCCTAGTGGAGGACTGAGCAATGGCAGTGCAGGGGTAGAGTGCAGGGGCCACCTGGAGTGTATCCACCCGGATGATAATGTCCTGAAGTCGGCTAGAAATTAGTGCCATTGGTTTTGCTGGGCGAGACGTGTCTCATGATCTCTTAGTTCCCAGTGGGGTCCATGTTTTGCTGAACAAAATGTGACGGTGCTTGTCTCCAATCAGGTAGCAGACCCGCAGGACTGACGTAGGGATGCAAATAAACCGACCAGAGCCCAGGGACAGAGTCGGCGACTCCCACTAGGAACTATAGCCTTATATATCAGGCTGCCAGTACCCAAAATGGCCACAGTGAGCAGAAAGGGCAGGTGACTTGGAAAACCCGAACCGCAGCAAAACCCGGCACGGATCAATCAGAATCCTTACAAATACATGCAGATAACATACGTTTTTCAAGTGCGTTAAACAGTAGCAATGAGGGAGTCCTTGCCCTAAATCTTGCAATCTAAATGGAATAATGGGAAACTTGCAGAATATAATAGGAGCAAGTGCAGGATAGAACATACTTGAGGGGCAAAGAACAGTAAGTGCATCAGTGTGAGGAGTAAGCACAGGAGTAAATTAACCAAGTGCTGCGTTAAGGAGGTAAGATTTCAGGCGTAACTTGAAGATGGAGAGAGATGTGATCATGTGGATTGGAAAATGTTAGAGGGATAAAGTGTAAAAGTTTAGAGAGATGAGAGGAGGCCTTTTAGCGGAGCGTAAGGGACAAGGGTTATAGTAGGAGATTAGAGCTCAGATATAGGAGAGGCAGAAGAATGTAGAGCATTGAAGGAGATGTAGAATTTAATAGTCAACGTGGAGTTTATTGGGGAGCCATTGAATGCATTTTATGGGGAGAGAGACCTTAAAGAGTTTCATAACTGGCAGCAGCATTTTGGATTGAGTATGGAGTTGGGATGCAGGAAGGGTACTGAGAATAATGCAGTACTCCTATTAACAATCCCCAAAAGACAAACTGGTGTACAAAATTCAACATGGGTACAAAGTGTTTTTGATAAATTGATGTAGAGGTGGAATATCAAATTGCATATCCTAATATTTTATAACATTAAAAAAAAAACCTTTTTGTTTTTTTTTACTCTGGTAAAAATTAATTAAAGCCATCTTCAATTTGACCAATGTTATGGTTTAGGTTTCTTTACATAGTCTGCATAATCATTTAAAACAAATCTATGGGGCCAAATTTCTAAAGGTTTGTGCTAAAAGAATATCATAGGGGTTTTTCAACCATGTTATTGAAACCTACAGCGCTGTCTTCATTTTAGGGGATAAAACAGCCTTCTTCCAAGTGCAATGGAAAAAAGAAGTGCAAGCTGAATGTTTCACCAAAATGCATACAAATATATTGTGCTCCTCAGTGCTACTTCTTCTAAGTATTAGAATGGGAGAAGGATAATACTTGAAGAGCAAAAGATTTAGGTCCAGAGTCCGTTGTGTAGCAAACATTTATTCTAAATATAAACATTGGCTGGGAGGGAAAATGTCTGGAGTTTGTGACTCTGTGATTCCTTTCATCAGGTCTGAGCACTATGGTGCCAAGTATGATGCCAAAGTTATGTATATCTCAGTTCTTGCTCTCTGCCAACATTTTTAGTGGTGGGTAAAGAAACCCAGCATTTACTCATCAAAGATGAATATAAAATTAGGTTGTTTGCTTGTTTTTGTTTTTTCAGTTTTGAAGCTTTAGTACCTCATAAAGATAAAAGCCACATTTAGTTACTGCACGAACAGTCAAAAGATGCAGTATTGCATAGTGTTCTGGCAAAGTTTGGAAGAAGATGTAGTGTCAAATTCATTAAGCCAGATGAAATCCGACTGCATCCTGTGGAAATGCATTTAAATAGCTGGATGGTGTCTTCTAGCCAGACCTTCCAGAAGCCATTTTCAAGGCCAGTGGTTCTCGACTCCACTCCAGTCCCACCAACAGGTCAGGTTTTAAGTCTATCCCTGCTAATGAACAGGTAGCTAAATCAAAATGATTTTGCCATCTGGTCTTAAGCAGGGATATCCTTAAAACCTGACCTGTTGTTGGGACTTGAGGACTCAAGTAGGAGCTCTGGAACAACTTGATTTGGTTTAAAGCTACATTAACACAATAGAATGAATGTAAACCAATGGAAATGGATGCCTGATAATTTATACACGTCTAACAGGAAAATGGGACAGTATGATAAGAAAGTGAAGAAGACGGGAAAGTGGAATGTGCTATAATAGAGTAGGGAGGAAAAATAGGGCCTTTGGTTGCCCCATGACCAATGTGAGGAACAGTAGTATGGGCAGGCACCAACACTTGCCCGTTCCTTCACTTCGCCAGAAGTCTTTCCCTAACTCCATGTACCTAATTTGCATGGATCTGCATGAATATGTGAGGATTGGATTTCGGTCCCGCCCCCGTGATGCGTCCCCCGCACGAAGATCGCGCACAAGCGCCACACCTACAAGGATTGGGCTTTGGCCCCGCCCCCGCAACACGGTCCGTGACTTGGCGGTGGACGTTCCTAGCACTGATAGGACTACACGCCGGTGCCGCACTAACACAGGCACGCAAGGGGTTAATACCATCAACTACTCCACACCTGCGATACACCCCGCCCCTGCCTATCAGTGGACAGCCTATGTCTAATGACTCATTGCTCACAGCCTTGTGCTGCTCTCTCATTGACTATCTGATCCTTATATGCTCAGCATTGCCTCAAGCAAATTGGCTGAGCATAAACTTTGTTTGTTTCGTAGTGCTTGCCTCAAGCATCCTGCTGCCCTGCGGTTGCTCTGTGCATTCTGTCTTGTTCTCTTGTACCTTTTGACCTCGGCTTGTACCTGGACCTCTGCTTTCTCTGACCCTTGACCTCGGCTTGCATTTGGACTCCCACCTTCTCTACCCCTGAACCCCGGCTGCGCACAACAACCATCTGACTTCTCCAATCCTAGACCACGGCGAGTATCATGACCATTCTGACCTCTCCTACCCTGACCCGGCTACACAACCTTCACTCTGCACTGCGGACGTGGTTACACGGTTGTAGGTTGGTGTTTACCAATATAGACATGTATTGACATGTTTGTATGTATATGATTACAGAGTTCCTCCAATGTACGCAGCACTTTACAGCTTAATCAGTTGATTCAATTATTGTGCTGTCGAGGATCAAACGGTTAATGTCTTACGTACAGATGTACTGGGCTTGAATGTGTAAGTATGTACATGTTTGTATGTATACAATTACAGAATGCCTCCAATTCTACGCAGCACTTTACATAACTATAATAAAGACACATGGAGATAACATACAAAGTTTTTCAAGTCCATTTAACAGTTAAACAATAGAAATGAGGGAGATCTTGCCCTAAATCTTGCAATCCAAATGGAATAATGGGAGTCTTGCCAGATAGGAGCAAGTGCAGGATAGAACATATCTGAGGGGGGAAATAAGTCTCAGTGTGAGGTGTAGGCACAGGGCTAAATGAAATAAGGTTATAATACACTTTTTACATGTAAACGGCTTACTCTTAAGATGAGGAATTTTTTCGTTTTTGATTTTTTGTTCTCGCTCAAGGGTAAGTAACTACATTATACTACAACAACTGTTGTCCCAAAAGCCAAATTATTTGGAAGTTGAGGCATATTAAATCTGTTAAAACGCCCAGAATTCATAGGGGCTCCATGAGCAGTTCCTAGTTTGCTTATGCCTTAGCCACTCCTATATTCCGCAGGCCCTAAACCCTGGTTCATTGCGCTATGTCATACTGTAGTTAAACCGCAGACCAGGATTCTAGGTAATGTCATGCAAATGATCACACTGCATTGCATTCTGCGTGTCCATTTTAAACGTTGCTGTTATTCTCCAATTTTGCCTGCTGCATTATACAACGCGCAAAGGAAAATGTGTGTTATGGGAGTGCAGAATCCGAAAACCCACTCAAAGATGGCTATTTCATCATTTTGGTCACATCAGTTTAATTTTGCATTAGGAACCACGGATTTGGTTTTGGGGACCTGTGGAAGACATGCAAATTGACCCATGAGTTTAATTTTGCTGTCCTGTGAAAGTTAATACTGAGGTTATCAAAGTGTGGTATGAAAAGCTTGGCTGGCATTGAGAGTGCCAGAAAAAGCTAAGCAAGCCATGCAGAACATGAGGCGATAAGCGATTCGGCATGAGGACATGTTGTAAGTGGTTTTATGTGAATAACATGCAATAACCACATATTGGTGGAGATATTAGGGCCCATATTTACTGAGCAGTCTTCGGCAAGAGGGCACCTTCCAACACTGAAAAACACCTTACCGCCAATTCAAGTCAATGGGCGGTATGGTGTCGTCCAGTGCGGGAAAGTAGCCCATGCCCCATAATGTTCCTATGACTAAATCTGTCTGGACAAATCTGTATCAATCTTGACATAAAATGGGCTGTGTGGTGTCTTCCAGCTCTGGAAAGGTGGCTTGTGGCAAGAGACTGCTTAGCAAATATTGGCCTAGATCTGTGTGCGTTGATATGTATGCTTAATGCACCTTGATTGTATAGTATATGTGTATTTTAAATCATCCGTATGCTCGTACTCTAAAGAGCTGCACCTGTGGATGGCGCGATGTAAAAATAAATCTGAATAATAATAATACTTAACACAGATATACAAGGCACACTACAATTAATATTATCATTTATTTATAAGGAGCCAACATATTCTGCAGTGCAGCACAATGGATGTGAAAGGTAAGATAACAATATTACATACATAAATATTTCATTGACAAAGAGGAGAAGAGGTGACATCAGAGGAGTCATCAGGGTGAGAGGAGACGACATCTAGATGGACAGCTGGGAGCACACACAGAGGAATAAGAGAGAGAACAGAAATATGTTCATAGATTACAGAAGTGATGAGGAGGAGAATAAGTAGAAATGTTAGGAGATTACTAGAAGACAGATACTATTTAAAGGTGCAATCACACAGACCCAGCCAAAAGAACAATACTTTTGTAACTGGCTTCCCAACGCAAATCCAACAATGCTAGCAGCAAAAAAATACTTGAGTCAGATTTGTGTATAAATTACCCAGGTGAGACCCTTTAAACATATCAGTGGAATTAGTTCAGTTTGGCCTTAGTATGGATTGCCCCTTTAGGAAGAAAAGGTTATTATAGTTTGTAATGCACTTGTACGTTTTTTTTTCTTTCTGAGATTATAATTTATATTATATTTTGGTCTACTAGGGAAAGTCCCTGTTTACACAGAAAACCACAAATATTTTAGGAATAACTGCACACTGCATAAGTCCTCTTAACCACCAAATCTTTAGTCCTCTTCTGCTGCACTGACAGCCATTCAGTGAACTCCCTAGCCAAATCTTCACCCAATCGATCAGCAATTTAGCCAATTACTTATCATTATGTGGATTGTATTGATGCACATATTAAAGGGGGGGGTTGTTTTACAAAACAAACCGTTAGACATGGGGCGCAACAAAATAGACAGTGTATGGTAGTGGCTGAAGATACAAACTATGATAGATGCTCCTGATAGTATGTATATATAAAGCCACAACTTTGACTGATCCTGTGAATAATGGAAAAAGAACCAATATAGTGAAGTACTGTTGTAAAAGGTTTATACGCAAAAGACAAGTGGCTACTTACAATGTAGCAGGTAAAATAGGCATTGTTGGTGTGTGCCACCGCATGGGCAATTAGAAGGCAAATGCCGGTGTCTCCCTATCCGGTGCGGTTGTGTGATCGGTTCAGCTCCTGTGGCCAGATCACGCCATGTTTGCTTGATCCCGTCCCAGTGACGTCAGAGGATAGTGGGAAAGTTTGTCAGCTGCTCACGTTGATAAAGCTAGCCGGATCCCACAATGATAGTCCTTTTAAGATTATAAAAAGTGTGTTTGCTCCGTGGTCACAGCATCTCCAACAGCCAACGCATGGATGAATAAAAAACGTTATTAGCAACTAGTAAAGAACATCAGCACGAACCACTCTGACGCGTTTCGTCCAGGCTTGGACTTTATCAAAGAGTGTTTATAAACTGCACTGGAGCAGGTAGAAAGGGGTGATACACTGCAGGGGTTACCTTTAACATGAAAATATAACAACCCTACGCATTTCGTTCCTGTCAAGGGAACTTTATCAGGGGTAATGGCACACAGCATGTTAACCTGAGATATATAGGTGTATGTATTAACCCATTGGTTGATTGTCCCGAGCACAACTGCCAATCACAGAAGGTCTCTGTAGTTCAATCAACCAGGTGAAGATGACGATGTGAAAAGAAATAAAGGCACATATTAAAATGCTCTAATGAGCTACTATATCAGCAATAATATGAATGCAATTTAATACAAGGAAAAATATAAAAAAAAACATACTAAAATAGCATAAAAATTACAATATAATAATAATAAAAATAAATTAACATACACATACACCTATATATCTCAGGTTCACATGCTGTGTGCCATACCCCTAATGAAGTTCCCTTAACAGGAACGAAAGGGCCCTGGGGGTAAGGAAAGTACATGTGATTTGATGCCACCACCAACGCCTAGAGTCACAACTCCTGTCCCTTCACAGCATGCAGTGAAGAAACATCCCCAGCAAATAAGGCAGAGCATTCACATCCAGGAACCTTCCTTGCGTCAGGGGTAGCTTCAGTAGCAAGACCCTCTGTCAGGGCTTTTTTTCTGTAGGGGATCAAGAAGAAAATCTATATACAGATTATGAAATTATTTGCAATGGGGCTGGAATACTAACTGGAAGCACATTAGTGTTGTTGTTTTTTTTTCTACCATGTTTTTTTTATTTAAACATTAAATATTGTAGTTTGTATACATTATTTTTTTATTTAAGCATTAAATATTGTAGTTTGTATACATTATTTTATCTTTGCTCAGGATTCCCTACAAAACTAGCACTGCATCATAGCCTGGTATTACCAAACTCTACCAGCTATGTATTCCACGTATCAGGTGCAGCTCTTGTGAATGTGCTGGTTACAGAGCTAGAAGGGACATCAGAGAAGCAGTGTACTAACAGAGAGGAGGGGGGTACTAACAGAGAGGAGGGTGGTACTAACAGAGAGGAGGGTGGTACTAACAGAGAGGAGGGTGGTACTAACAGAGAGGAGGGGGGTACTAACATAGAGGAGGGTGGTACTAACAGAGAGGAGGGGGGTACTAACATAGAGGAGGGTGGTACTAACAGAGAGGAGGGGGGGGGGGAGTCTGAAGGAGGAGAGGTTAGGTCGGATTTTTTGAACAGAGAAGAGAAATTGAAATGAGAGGAGTGTGTTGAGAGAGGAGAGATTAGAGGCGTGTGTTTGGAAAGAGAGCAGGAGAATAGGAATATGAAAGGTGTGTTTTTGGAAAGAGGAGGATACAATGAGATATTAGGGGTGTATCCCAGAAAGGGAGGAGGTAAAAAAAAAAAAAAAAAAAGATATTAGAGGTGTGTGCTTGCAAAGAGAGGAGGAGAAAAGGAAGACAGATAAAGGAAGCAGATGTAGACTTGTGCTTACAGAAAAAGGAGGGGGAGTAGTGCAGTGTAGTTAGTGAAAGGAGGAGAGAAGAACACAAGTAGATGGGAGGAGAAGTATGAAAGGCTGGCCCCTTTCTCCCTGCCTCACTCTCCTCCCCGAGTCCTGAGGCTGCAGGGCGACAGACGCTCACAAGAAAGAGCCCAAGACTCAGACAGAGAGGATCAGGGAGAGGAAACATGGCCTCTATGGCAGCAGCAATTGCTGCAGCCCGGACTGCTGTGATGTCTAACCGGCCCTTGGACGAGAGAGAGAGGAATCGCTTTGCCTACTTCTCCTCCCTGAACCCCATGGCCAAGAAGATCATGCAGGACAAGGAGCGGATCCGAGAGCGCTATGGTGCCGACTGGGAGAAAATGCCACCGCGGGAACAGGAGGATGTCATTGACAAGAGTATGATGGACCCGCAGCTCCGCACCCGGTATACCCTGCACAGTGGGGCAGCTGAGCCTCAGCCAGACTCCTGCAATCTAGTGGTGAGGGCACAGACTGGGCAGAAGGTGGTACACTTTGGAGAGGAGGTAAGGAAGCGGTAGACCGGGTAGGCTTGGTAAATATACCCTAGTAACTAGGGTAGGAGATATTCATTTTATTTCATGAAGCACTTTTCTACCAATGGAACCCTGTACCTAGGAAATTTTTTGGGGCACGCTACCTGCTTCGATGGCTTCGGCCAAAATTACAATCGATGATTGGTGTCTGAGGCAAAGGGAGATAAAGTGACTTGGCCAAGGTCATAAGGAGCTGACACCAGGAGTCAGTGTTGGTGACCATGTCGTTGTTTTATGAGTCAATGCCTTAAGGCTATGTCCCCACTAGCGCTGAGTGGGCGGCGCTTGCCGCGGTTACTTACATATATAGATATATGTAAGTCCCCCTCACACACGCTCACCAGCGCTCGGCACTTATGTAAACCAAAAAAATCTAACTTTCCAGCGCGCTCAGTAACCCCCCCCCGCGCGCATAAATGACAGGATACCCTGCGCTCATGCTTGGAGTGCTCTCCAAGCGTGAGCGCGCTCCGCGCCAACGGGGACTCAGCCTTACTTACTGAGCCACTTCTTTTTAAAGTGGGGACAAACAAGAATAAATATTGAGCATGACGGGGAACATGTGAGCGTTGGGTAAATGAAGACAAATGACAGAGGAGGTGTTGGATGGGGCAAATAATGTAGGGTAGTCATAACAGGGAGTGGATGGGAGAATGGTGATGGGGAGATTAAAAAAGAAAAAAAATAATGACGGGGAGATGTAGGAAAGTACAAAATATTGCAAATGCAAGAGAGTTTAAAATAAGAATAAAGACGAGAATGGGTTGTGAATGATATAATAAAGGTATAAGCAGTGAATGAAGGCCAGAGACACAAATTCTGCCAAGCTTCCCATTTAGCCCATGATAGTTCCGGATTTGAGAATCCTGTCTCAAAAGCCCTGCTACATTATAAAAATCACAGCATTGAAGAATATTGTATATGATTTAATAAAGCACCCATGGAAGCAAAAATCACTTGCTATTCCTACTATTTCAGCTGGGTATAAAAGCATTCGTGCATCTTTGTACATGTATTGGTGTACATGTGTGATTCTGCATATCCTAGTATATATCTCTGTGTGTGTGTGTGTGTGTGTTTATATCAGAGTTTTTTTAATGTGTGTGTGTACCATGTTCATGATTATCTGTGTGTTTTTTAAAACCGCGCTTCAAGTTCACTGGCATTGGGGATCAGCAGATACAAATGACAGAGGGCACTTTTAACCAATTTACTGCAATGCTTTGCTAGTATCAGTAGTAAAAACTAGTAAGGGGGGTAGGGGGTGCCTGTTGTAGATATTTTTGGGGCTCCACCGCTCCTTACATGCAATTTTCATCCATGTGTCAGGATGCGCAACTCTAAGAATTCTGTATCGCAATTTATCAGTGCTCGGTGGGTATCAACAACCATTGAGTGCTGAGTGGGTGGCACATGCGGCGGTTACTTACATATATGTATATAAGTCCCGGACACACATGCTTGGCGCGGACACACATGCTTGGCGCTTAGGTAAACAAAAAAATTATACTTTCCCGCACGCTCAACTACCCGCAATACACCCCCCCCCCCGCGCGCGCGCGTAAATGCAGGACACCCGGCACTCGTGCTTGGAGCGCTCTCCATGCATGGAGAGCGCACCCAGCCTTAGCGCTGGACCAGCTGGGAGACAGGCAGTGCAATTGGGGTCCTTAAGGTTACGGGGGCCCAGAACTTTGCACCAATTGTAATTCCACCCTTGACTACCATCTCCACCAGCAAAGCTATTCTACATTGATGCTTCAGACAAAATTGCCCTGTCTGACTCCCCTGGTAAAAGGTATTGGAGTCCCAGGCAGGCATTACAGCATGGGCAGCCGAGGTGGAGCTGCTAAGCGCGATGTCATAACTGGGGCTGGGGGAGAGGATGGAGGAATGGCATGTGAAAGAGAAGGGGGAGGGACAGATCTTGTGTGAATGAACTGAGCAGTAGGCCCAGCATCTCTGCTAAGGCCGTGGGCCACCGACCCCTTTCCTCCAGTCTGGAGGTCCCCGCTGGCTCCTTCCGACGTGACTGACTATGTGCTGTGACGCGTCAGCTGGCCGATGCTGCAAGCTTCTGGTGATCAGAAGCGCTGACGCGTCACGTGGTGCAGCAGTCGGCCAATGAGGAGGGAGGGGAGGCGGCTACGGGGAGGGAGGCAGCTACGGGGAGGGAGGCGGCTACTGGGAGGGATGGAGGCGGCTACCCTCTCCCCGTGTTTGCTGAGGGGGTGACGGGGCACAGATCCGCTCACTGTCTCTCCCGGAGACGGGTGGGAGGCTGTGACATCCGCGGGGAAAACACAGCCTGGAGAGTGACATTAGCCCCTGTCATGGCTGCGCCCCCCCCAACCCGTCTTGGCCACGCCCCACCCCTGCTCCAGCTCCCTACAGACCGCAGATAGCGGTCAAGTGCCTCTCCACGCGCCGCCTCTCTGCAGTGCGGGCGCATGGTCTGAGGCAGCGGGGCCTTAGCCTTAACAAGGGAAATGGAGAGCTGATGAAAGGAGGGAGGGGAAGAGACACGATTAAGTGGTTAATGGTAGAGAGAAAAGGATGGGGAGGAGGTAATGGGAGTGAGAGATGAGCATGTATGTATACCTTTATTATAATACAATAAGTGCAACAAACACAATCAGACAATAGGAAAGGAAATCCCTGCCCCGGAGAACTTACAATCTAAGGCAGCGGTGCGCAATCTGTGGGGCGCGACCCCCAGGGGGGGCGCGAGACTGCCGACGGGGGGCGCGGGGTTTACAGAGGCCCCGCGCGCTTCCCGAAGGCACTTAAATTAAGTGCCGGGGGAGCTGCAGGGCCTCTGTAAACCATACTTACCCGTGGCTCCGGCGGCTTCCTCCCGGTGTCGCCATGGCAACGCGGCGTCAAAATGACGCTGCGCGGTCATGTGACGTCACGTTGCTATGGCAACGTGACGTCATTACGCCGGAGCGCGGGTAAGTTGGGGTTGGGGGGGGCGCGGGAGCGAGGGGACAGCCGTCAGGGGGGCGCAGGGAAAAAAGTTTGCGCCCCCCTGATCTAAGGTATTGTGTCAGCAAAATATACAAAATAGCTTACGATAGAAAATAAGTTAACGGGAGGATGGGGTTATTAACGTCTCATTTAATGATGTCTAAGTTAGTCTCTGAAAAACATAATCGCTTTAAAGCAGCAGTCTGTGAATCGCCATTTTGTTTGTATTTGACTTATTTAAGGGATCTCTCCTTGTCCTTTCCAAAGCTGTTTTTGTATTGTAATCTGATGCTTTGCAGATATATAAGCGGTTTGAAATACTTAGTGCCTAGAAGTTTAAAATGAAGCTCTCCACAGAGCCCAGTGCAGTCTATGGGTTACCATGGCAACCGCAAAAGCTAGAGCTAAAGAAACTTGTGTTTTTTTTAACACGAGAAAAACATATGTATATATTTTTTTTAAATAGGGCAGGACTGGCTCAGGGGGATAGACCCTAACCCCATCGGCTCTCGTGATCATGTGACGTGATGTGATCACAAGGAGCAATGAACGCAGTCTCCCCTACAAAAATTAGCAATAAGATTCACTTGGCTACATGTCAGAGGGCCACTGGAGTGCGAGACCCCATCACGTAGCAGCTACGTCCGTGGGCACTCAGAGGGTTACGTTATAGCAGGGTCGGAACTACCACATGTGCAGCAGGTGCCTTGCACCGGGACACCCTATGCACTGCAGAAGATGAGGTAGCAGGAGTTTTCAAGCTCAGTGCTGCCCTCGGGGTGGTGGGGGAGGGGGGGAGGAGATATTGTTGCACTGGGGTCGTCTTTTAGTAGTTCAGACTTGACAGTAGCTGGAAGAAGGGGGATATAATAAATAATTAGGGGCAAATGTAATGGGTGAAGGTGAAGGAGGGTTAAGGGTAAATTAAAAGGGCCAACATAAGAGAAGCAGAAGAGGTAAATGTGTGCGGGCAAAGGGTAAATAATACTGTTCATAGTTAAGCATTAGTCCTCACTGTTTTTAGGGCGGCGGGGGGTGAAGGGTTTGAGGCGCTTTCTTTTGATGAACAGGATTAAAAAAAAAAAGAAGAAAAAAGCTTCTATTTCAATAGCTTTCAAATATTTCTTGAGTTTGTGATACAATGGTTATAAATGACAGATGTTACATGACTAGATACCTAATTCATTATATATGTTGCTATGTGAGAGCCTGCGCCTTTATTTGTCCATTAATTTGCATACAGGCACTTGTTGCTAATGTATAGCTGTCACATTATCTTAAACAGCAGAATAAATCCTTATTTAAATACGGATTTATTCTGCTGTTCAAGATAATGTGACAGCTATACATTAGCAACAAGTGCCTGTGTACAAAACAAATGCAATGCAGCGTGTTCTGCTGCTTTTAATCGTAGATAGAAGCATTGCACCATTCCTCTAAAGCAGGGGTTTTCAACTCCAGTCCCTAAGTCACCCCCACAGGTTCGGCTTTAAGGCTATCCCTTCTGCAGCACCGCTGGTGCAGTTTTCGACTGAGCCACAGATTGAGCTACCTGCTCTGAACCTGGGATATCCTTAAAACCTGACCTGGGCTTGAGGACCGGAGTTAAAAACCCCTGCCCTAAACTAAAGTGTACTGGGATTCTACGGCTCCTGTCATTTGCCTTATTTTTTATATAGGGTGAGAGAATGGTTTCTATCCCCCTTTAAATTGGCTAAAGTAAACGTTACTTTTGTCTTTTTTTCCTTAATCTGGAACAACAAAATGGAGCAATGCAACTAAAGCAATATGGGGATTGTCAAATGGTGAATCGTTCAATCCCATCTTCTCTTAAATGTGCCGTTCCTCCAGGAAACAAAATGAAACCACGGCAGTGACATGTTTAACGAGTTCAATCTGTGACGAATAATTTTTTTTTTTTTTTTTTTTTTTTTTTTTTTTACAAACCTCAAACTCGTAAATATTTTATAATAATGTTATATAATTAATTAAGTTAACTTTGTAAACATAAGATGAGCCATGTGAGAAGTTTAATTTCCTCTGGTTACCCGTCTTGTGCGATGTCACTTTGTGCTGAACCTGAGTTTCCAGTGGCTAAGCTCTCCTCTTCTCTCCGCATCTTCATGAGGTCCTCTTGCAGAGATAAGGGGGGTACATGACCAGCACTGCTCCATTCAAAGGCCCAGATCAGAAAGATTATTGTTCTTAATTTGCCAAGTAACCAAAACAGCTTAATGTTCACTTTACATCTGATTACATTTGTTTAAGGAAGATTGTTCCATTTTTAATTAGCAGGACCATTCTAATTGGAATACAGTCCCTCTGACAATCTGTGCAGCCTGGGATAGAAACAGTATTACACTGTAGATACAACGAGGTCAAGATTTAATTCCAATTTGATGTCCCCACCCAGAGTTGGGAAGGAAAGTCCATAAACCGTAGCGATATGACAAGCATGGTAGAGCCAATAGCACTTATCAAGTCTCCCGGATAGAGTGACAATCCTTAAAATTGTGTGTATAAGTCAGATTTTTTTTTTAAGATGGTTTTCAGAAAAATAATATGGCTGTACTATTAACTGACCACTAGTTCACATCACGTACATCAGTTAATTGTCGGTGAGATTCTAAATGAATGTGTGGCTATGACTTTCAAAGGGAGTGGTGTGGGAGGCAGACAGGCATATATGATGCACCTCCCTTCATTATTTCATGAATAATCAAATCTGAAATATGTCACCAGCTGTAAATAATGTGTGGCTCACCGGCTGTGACTTTTACCAAAGGGAGTGGTGTTGGAGGGCTGACAAGCATACACTTGGACACCTACTTTTAATATTTTTATTTACAGTAAAGATAAAATATGTCTCTAGTTGTAACAACATCAATGGGGAAAGATTGACATTCCTATACCAATATTCAACGGTAGTAAACTAAATTATTGACATTGTATTTCAGACTCAGTGTATATATGTATGTATGTATGTATGTATATATGTATGTATATATGTATGTACCTGCCCAGAGGAGGGGGAGCTGCCCTGCATCGGTCCACTGGTGCTCCAGGTCGCCTGAGGCTCTGTGAGATCGGGAGAAAGTTGTGGCGGCCATATTGAGGCTGGCGCCGCATATAACGCTATGGGGCTGTGTGCTGCGGTGGCCATTTTGGGATTGGCGACGCCAGAAAGGGAGAGCTGAGAGCAGGATTTCCTCCGCTGACTGGGAGCCCGCGAGTCAGTCCTGAGGAAGCCAGCATGGAGGTTGGACGTGTCCAGGGAGCAAGTAAGCCCCTGGACTAGGTCAGAACTTTGCCCTAAGGCCCCAGTTAGGCCCCGACAGAGTAGTATTGTAGGGAAGGCCCTAGATAGGAACTCTCCCTCTTGTAGATCACCCGCGCCACCGCGCCGTCAGGCGAATGTCCATGCGGCAACCTTCGGGCGAGACCGCACGTGACCACCACCTGTAAGGCATGAGGGGAGTTTTGCAGACCCCGCATCGTGGGACTACGGATGCGGCTCTGCTAACAGAGGATCTCCCTAATTCCCTGGTGGTAGCCAGAAAGGTAACACCGTGCCCCACCACACTTCAGGGAGGGTAGCACTACCTTCACACACTTCGGGGTGGGAATTGTTCTGTGGACACCGGGGTTCTAGGTGCCCAGGACACCCTCAGTACTTTGGGGGAACTCACAGGGGTACTGTGTTATGAGCAGGGACCTGCTGGTAAATGATATTGTTATTACTATTGCTGTGTGTGTTATGGTAATTTCTTTGTATTGGTTCCTATGAGGAGTCATCCCGCTCACGCTGGGATCCTCATTGGCGGATCGCCAAGACGCAGGGCCGTACTGTGTGTGTGTGTGTGTGTGTGTGTATATGTATAATTACTCCCTCACCTACTGTCTCTGTAAGTTTCCCATTAAACCCCTTAGATTGTAAGCTCTTCGGGGCAGGGATTTCCTTTCCTATTGTCTGATTTTGCTGCACTTATTGTATAATTATAATTCCCTGTACTGTATTCTTTGTGAAGCGCTGAGTACACTTTTGGCGCTACATAAATAAAGACATACAATACAATATATGTGTGTGTGTGTGCGCGCGCATTGACTGCCGCTGAACGCACTTCAAAGTCAATTTTGTTTGTCTCGCCAAGCTTGAGAGAGCGTACGTGCACAAAGGCAATCCTTTTGGGGGGCATTCATCCACCTCTTTGCTACCTCCCTTCCCTCTTCCTTCCCACCCTCCCCTCCCCCTTTTTTTTTCCCCTTCCCCTCCCTTTTTTCCTTCTCCCATTTTGCCTTTTTATTCTCCCTGCTCTTTGGCTTGCTGTCCCCAGTGTCATCCACACTCCTACCTACAGTATTATGTATTATTTATTTATATCAGTTTTCAATGTTGTGTTCACTTTAAAAAAAATTATAATTGTACATTCATAGTATGATTGCTATATAGTGGCAGCCTACCCTTTCACTTGCAGAGGATCGCAGCGAAGCAGGTTGCCAGCGGAGGAGAGCAGGAACACAGCGCTATTACAGGGCAGACACCGTAAGGAGGGGCGTTTGACATCACCGTACCTTCGCAGCCCCCGCGCGTGCACACACGCCATCACATGGCTGCAACCTGCACTATCCTGTTCGGCCGCCCGCGCACAGCTTCTTCGGCCTGCGCCCCCCCTAAATAATGCCCCCCAGTTTGCGCACTGCTGAGCTAACCCCATCTCCAGATGCTTGTCTTCATGCTGAACTGCCTTAAACTTAAATGCCTTGTTGCTAACTTGCTACATGGCTGGGTAATACTTTGTGACAGATATCCCTTATTAGAGCTTACTGAATCCCTGGTACTGATGCAGAGAGATGCAATTTATGTAAATTTGACTTCAAATTTGCCTTGATGCATGTCCCTCATTGAGTTCTCAAGGTGCCAGCTATTAGACATGTATAAATCAGTTGGTTGAAATAAATGATTAACCTACATCCAGAATTTTTGTGCAACTCTCGCAGTTGATGAGTATTGTAGAAGGTGATACACAGGTGATAAGAGCTCCTTATACTGTAAATCACACTAAAAAGTAGAGATGGGGCAAACTTGTCAAGATCCAATCCACAGATTTTTTTTTTATTTTTTTTACCAAAATTGGATCTGCACAGGGAAATCCAAAAATGATTTGGGCACTAAAGTTGGGTGAATACATCCTAATCTGCCATTAGATTTGTTCTGCGCATATTTAGCAAAATGTGCCTTCGAATTTTAAATTAAATTTGATTACATATTCTTCAAAATTCAATTTGTCCAGAAATATAGGTTTTGCTTGGGAAGGCGAGATAAAGTGGGAGGTGGGGGAGAGAGGAGACCTCTTTTAATACCTGCGCTCTATTAACCTACCAGCCTTTACACTCCTCCCTCTCCTCTCTCAGCTCTGCTACAGATCCTGACAACCTGGTCAGGAACTACAACTGTGCCTTATCCTCCTCTTTTGATCTACATGCCCCGCTTTCTCTCTGCCGTCCTTGCCCTTCTAACCCCAGACCCTGGCTAAATTCCCACACGCACATGCAGCGTTCCTCCACTCGTTCCTCTGAACGCTTCTGGAGGAAGTCTCACTCTCTCGCAGACTTCCTTCACTACAAATTTATGCTATCCTGTTTCAACTCTGCCCTCTCCCAAGCTAAACAAACCTACTTTTCGTCACTAATCAACACGCACAAGTCTAACCCACGCCAACTCTTCTCTGTCTTTGACTCTCTACTCAAACCACCCTCAGCTGCCTCTTCTTCCTCCATCTCACCTCAGGACTTTGCTGATTATTTTAAGGAAAAGATGGAATCCATACGTCAGAACATACCTTCTGTTTCCTCCTCCCATTCTACACCGCTTTCTAACTCTCCTCCTGCCTTTCTTGACTCTTTTTCCACTGTCTCAGAGGAGGATGTGTCGCTGTTGATCTCCTCTTCTCTCTCTAACACTTGCTCTCTTGACCCCATTCCATCCCATCTCCTAAAACCTCTTGGTCCTAATATACTCCCTACGCTCACACACATTTTTAACTCCTCCCTCTACTCCGGTACCTTTCCCTCCTCTTTCAAGCATGCAACAATTATACCATTACTCAAAAACAGCAAGCTTGACCCTACCTGTCTTTCTAACTATCGACCTGTCTCCTTCCTGCCTTTTGCCTCTAAACTCCTTGAACGTCTTGTATTCTCCTGCTGGCTACATTTTCTCAAAACCTATTCTCTCCTAGACCCTCTACAATCTGGCTTTCGCACTGCTCACTCCATTGAAACAGCCCTCACTAAATTTACTCCTCTGCACCAATTCCCCTGTCACGTGGAGTGCCACAGGGTTCTATCCTATCTCCTATGTTATGCGCAGTGTACATGCTGCCACTAGGTGACAT
The DNA here is from genome assembly GCF_040206685.1 of Ascaphus truei. Taxonomy (NCBI): domain Eukaryota; kingdom Metazoa; phylum Chordata; class Amphibia; order Anura; family Ascaphidae; genus Ascaphus; species Ascaphus truei. The sequence goes on from NC_134486.1 coordinate 128,228,575, forward strand.
CTTACGGCATGACCTGGGTTATCACTGCTATCCAGATGACACCCAACTCTACTTGTCCTTTGCACCAGGCACTAAGGACTCATTATCAGTTTTCAATGTATGTTTATCTGAGCTCCTAGAGTGGATGAGTGCCAGTTGGTTGAGGTTGAATCCTGCTAAGACGGAAGTGGTGGATGCTTTCCGTCAACAGCTATGTCAACACACTGGCCTTAAGCATGGGGGCTCCCAGTTGCTAAACTCTGTTCGTGTGGGGAATCTTGGTGTTGTCCTTGACTGTGACTTGACCCTTAAACATCAGGTGTCAATCGTGATCAAATCTTCATTCTTCTATCTAAAGAACATAGGCAGGATTAAGCAATTGATTTCCCAGAGGATCTAACTACGCTCGTTGATGCCTTTGTGTCCTCACGCCTGGACTATACAATGCACTCTACCTGGGTCCTCCGGAAAAGCGCTGCAGCTGGTGCAAAATGCTGTGGCCAGGTTGTTTAAAACCAAAACCCATTCTTGCCACATGACACCTGTTCTCCGTTCTCTGCACTGGTTGCCTGTAAATGGTGAATTTATTTCAAGGTTGGCTTGCTGACATTCAAACTAAAAAAAATATTGTGATATTAGTGCTAAAGCTTCTATACTAATTAGTGATAATCAATAATAGTAATAAGTGAAAAAAACCTTTACATAAAGGCTAGGCCGCCTGGTAACCTACTGCCTAGTACAGACAGAAACAATACATAAAACAAATAAACCTGGTGCCAAATAAACAAACAGTGATACTCTGACCATCAATCAATGTCCAATTTGAAAGTCCTGTGATCCTCAGTGAAGCTGCACAGACGGTCTTTTAAACCATGGAACGAGATACAAAAACAGATCATAGCATATAACAGTTGGGTAATGACAATCTATGCTATAACACTACAATGCTACATACACTGAAACAACACCTAGTGATAAACTATAACAGTAATTTATTAAAATATAATCAGATTTATCATACAAAATATAGAACCATGAGAGTGACAAACACGAACAGCTGATCTTCCAATGATGTAAAATCAGAATCCTACTTACAAAAAGCAGGAATACAACGGGCAGATAGAACAACAGTCCTGGTTCCAAACAGCAGCAGGGAGATGCTCCGCTGAGATTTTCACTTTGGCGCCGTTGATGCGAACATCCGGGTCTCACTTATGCCGCTCACGTGACCTGCAGCGGTGGGGGTAGCGATCGGGCTGGGGCACTCACGCTACTAGATTACATGTAGCGAATCCCCCGCACTCAGAGCCCTCTTCCCCTCCACAGCAAACGCCCGCGCGCGTATTCGACAGCAAGAACTCCTCTGCTGCAGGACTGACAGCTCGTTATACAACTACAGCTTATTTTGTGTATTGGCACTCCTCACGGTGAAAAAGTGGTGACTGACTGCACCCACCCCACGCGTTTTGTAAAGCGAACTTTACTTCCTCAGGGGTTTCAAACAGGATGTGCATGTCTGCTCTTATATACCCTTTCCAATTAAACAACTTAAAAATGAATTAAACAGTATTAATGGATTATAAAAAGACATGATTCCCTATCACTAGACATATTACACTAAACATACATTACATCAACCCAACAATACTTATATCAACACAGATACATATATACATATTAAACACACACTAAAGATAAGTGGCTAAATGATGCCCAAGATGTTCCACATGAGGGTGATTAAATAACACCCTCCCATAGTTAACCCCTGCAGGAATGTCTTATTCCACTGATATATGAATAAACAACCGCCCTATGCCTGAAAGCATGGTAGCTGAACTAATACTGCCAAGTGAAGCCAAGGGGAGAGAACTATATGGGTTACAAATAGCCCATCAGCAGACCCCACATAGGCTCCACCCAGACATTCATATCAGCCCACCATCTCCCCAGGGAAGTACCGACGGTAAACCAAAACCAGTGTACTTTATTGACCCAGAAACGCCCCCAAGTCAGTCACCCAAGTCCTCTTTCAAGAGCTTTGTCATTTGAATACAAAATTGTGGATTCTTAGCTCCTTTTGTAGCTAGAGACAAACCTAACAAAATACACATTGTGGTAGGCAGCCAGACTACCAGAAACCCTGGGAAGCTAGGCTGGTTGCCTTTTTCCATCAGTGTCATGTACATAAAACATCTGTTTGACGGTCTTCCCCCTTTGTGGTCCCATGCGTCCATAGACTGTATCCGGTAGCTTGGGTCACAAATAGGCATAACAATATTTTGGCATTTTGCCCACTTTTTCATGGCGCCCAGGTAATGACATTAGCATCCCTGAGCAGTGTGCAGAAGCCAGAACAATAAGCACCCCGTCGGGAAGAACAGTCCTGCCCCTAACGTGACTTTTGTTTCCCCCAGACTTTGCGACGGCTCTTAGAGCTAGAACAGTATAACTGCTGCCCCTCCCCTATTCAGAGTTTCTCGTTGTAACAGGGTCTTATCCCTGTTAAACAGACTTGCCTCTAATCCAGTAGTATGGTGGTTAATTGCTGGTGAAATCAACCCCACCTGCTAATCACAGCTCTGTGAAATAGCCTGTTCTGAGACGGAAGTGAGGATTCCTTAGTCTCACACGTGGGGCTGAACCAAGGAAGTACAGACAGATTCCTGAGCTGACACAGGAAAGCCGAGAAGCCTGCACACAGACACTGTCTTGAGCACAAAGGGGTGCTGAGATCAAGACACCCAGAGATTTATATTCTTGGACACAGGGGACCCAGGTACCTACCAGAGACTGACATGAAGGGCCACCTGCTTTAAAGTATCTCTTGAGACTTTGTGGAATAGGGTGGTAATGGGATTATTCCTCCAGCCCTGCAGATAGGGACTGGGGAAGTAAGTTAGCCCTTACACAGGGATAGGTGTTTGTTGTTTTTTTTGTTTCCATATGTTTGCTGTGCTACTTAAGGAAACAGGCAATAAAGCCTTATTTTAATTTCACCTTAAAACAGTCTCCATTGCATACCTCTGAACACGTCTCTTACACTCGTTTTTGTGACTTGTTGCAGAGTTGCTGTCAGTACCTAGACCATGTACAGTGTGTTAGTCATGGTGTTTGTGACTAATGTGGTCGGCTGCTGCTTTTAGACAGTTAACAGTCTATTACAAAATAGTTTAAGTATAGAAGTTTATAGTATAAGTACCATAGAGTCATTAAAAACATTAGAGTTTCCTTCAGGCATTCCCTGAACGTCATGAGGTCAGCCAGTCCTTCAGGAATTATCATTTGATCTTTGCTTTGTTTTATAGAGGGAGCTTGTGTTCACTGTTCCATCAAAGCGGATGGAACCATTTTTTTTTTTTTTTAATCTGGTCACTTTTTTTTTCTTTCAAATTTTTATTGGATTTTCAACATTGTACTGGAATGTTTGAGGAAGGCCGTGAGCCTCTCCATCAACACTTCATTGATTCTTCTTTCCACCGATAATCTGTAGGGGGTAAATAGGCTTTTCCATGCTCCTGCAATAGAACACCTGGCAGCTGTCAGTATATGGGAGATCAAACATCTTGTATGACTTACGTCTTCTATCGGTTTCGCCAGTAGGTAAGTCAGTGGGTTTAAAGGAATTTTAAGATCTGTTGTATTGTTAATAATTTTTTGGATGACAATCCAATATCTTTGGATAATCGGGCAGCTCCACCATATGTGGACCATATCTCCTACTTGCCCACAACCTCTCCAACATTGATCAGAGGTCTCAGGGTAGATTTTCTTGAGCCTCTTTGGAGTGAGGTACCACAGATTAGATTATTTTATAAATATTCTCCAGTTGTTACTGTGCAGATGGAGGTATTAGCTGCATTTTCCCAGATATCTTCCTAGTCCTCCCTATTGATATCTATACCTAATTCATTGGCCTATTTGGTCATATATCTATGGTCTGGAGTGTTTCCAGCTGCTTTCAACCCTGCATAGATCATTGTTATCAGGTGTTTCTGATAGGACCCTTTTTTACATAGTAATTCGAAATTAGAAAGTTCTGGGAGCTCCAATTTCCTTGAAACTTTGTGGAGATAATGTCTGCTTTGTAGGTATTTGAACAAGAGAAGGTCTGAGGCATTGAATTTTGGACGAAGTTTGTGGAAATTTAAGAATTTACCCTTGTGGAGGAAGTCTTCTATCTTTGTAATATTTTTATTTTTAAATTCATTGAAAGATTTTGTGTCACAGCCTGGTGGGAAATTTGGATTATCGAAAAGGGGAATAAATTGGGAGATAGTTTTAGTCCAGACACGAGTTAGATTCATCGGTCCTAGGACCGGAGGTTTCTGGTCCGACTCTTTATTTCTCAGTCAACCAAAGTGAAAGTGGCAAGGGGGGTCTCTCGAATACTGAGTCTCTATAGCTACCCAGCAGAATTGATTTTGGTCTGCATTCCTGACCACGATTTGTCTTAATTGGGCGGCATGATAATATCTTATCAGGTCCGGGAGCCCCAATCCACCTCTTTCACTGGAGGATAACATCACTGATCTAGCTACTCTAGGTCTTTTACCCTGCCATTTGAATTGAAAAATTATAGTCTGCAAGGCTCTTAATTCTCCATTTGGTATATGGATCGGGTGTGTATGAAAAAAAAAGTATAATAGCCTGGGTAAGGCGTTCATTTTCACTGAAATTATTCTGCCCATCCATGATATCTGATGCTTGTTCCAGTTCAAAAGGTAGTTAAAGTGATAGTTTTTTTTTTTTTTTTTTGTAGTATCTCGTGACTTTAATCCCTAGATATTTGATATGAGAATTTCCCCATTTATATTTGAACTTCATTTGAAGAAGTCTAATATCGCCTTCAGGGAGGGATATGTTCAGGACCTCCAACTTGTCGTTATTGATCTTATAACCTGATGCCTTTCCGAACTCTGTTAAAGACCTTTGTAAATTTGGGATCGAGACGAGAGGATTGGCCAGCGTTGAACGTGCCCCTCTAGTCATAGCCATAGTCAGAGTTTAGTTAGTCGTCTGCCCTGAAAGATGGAGGATACAATGGTACTCCGGGGGGGGGGGGGAGATCCTTTTAAATAAAGGTCTCCGGAGCACCGTGGGATTATCCCATAAGAGTTCTAAATACGAGCCCCCTCCGATACCTTGCGAAAAGGTGATCCCTGAAAATAGGAGTAGCCCTACTATGGGTCCTGGTGGTAAGCAGCAAATCCAAAAGCGGGGAAGGGACTACCACTCAGAGCCAGAGCTAAGGGTACCAAGTCTAGAACCTCACTGGGATAGTGATGAGAGCTTCCAGGGAAGAATAGCAAATGCAACTATATTATTTGCCTCTCATTATTGTCTGAAGAGAAGATGTCCTTACATGTGGAGCCGAATCAATGCAATGAATAATGCTCCAGTTTGTACCAATAAAGTTCCTGGCACCCTTCCTTACTACCATTTTTGCATAAATACCCAGCATGCCCGGGTACCGGTGCCCTGAGATTGTAAATAGAGGCTGAGCACCACCATTATAAAAATATGTGATACCGATGTAGGTCTCTTTCAGGAGCCGGTAAAGAGGGGTTGCATACATGCATGCATACATATTATCATTATATGTAAGCAATGAAAAAATGCCACTGACAATAGTTCACTCAGGTTTTAGGAGTGACTGCCCCTTTAAAGTAGTTACCCTGTGTCTTCAACAAGTGGCCAAAACATTGCCTAAAAACTGGATTTGTTTACAATCCTTTAGGATCTATTGCAGGTTTATATGGCCTGTTATGGAAACTTTCGTATCTAAGCTGTGCTAAATATATTCCAGACACAAAAATAAACCATAGAAGGAAGCACCATGTACAATGTTTTGTTCCCTTTTAATCCACAATTTAGATTTCCAGAACGGATTAACTTTATTTAATGACTTACGGGCAGAGGCCCGGTTTGAGGTTTTCCGGTCTTTCCTTAACTACGTAAGGTGTGTAGCAGTTTAAAAATAAAATGTACCTGCTACCCTCAAAAGAGAATTTGAAAAAAGTGTGTGTGTATGTGTGTATATATATATATATATATATATATATATATATATATATATATATATATATAGATGTGTGTGTGTGTGTGTGTGTATATATATATATATATATATATATATATATATATATCTCGCTCTATTATTTTGCAGTCAATGAATTACATGTAAAGTATGCAGATTCTGAATTGTGCAATCTGTTATTGGCAGCATTCAGAAGGCTACTGTATATAGTTTATCCTTGGCTAAGATATATTCATTCAAGTTTCTGCACTGATTGGAATATGTGATGTTGCCCATTAGCTGTATTCCTTCTCCTTCCTTGTGCAGCCAACTGTAGTGTGAAACATTTTTGTTATGGACACTACTCCTCTGTACCTTCCCACTCCTGTGACAGGAACCTGTAGTGTTGCTCTGTGTGATTTGACATCGTTACATAGTAGATGAGGTTGAAAAAAAACACATCCATCAAGTTCAACCTATGCTAAATTTAGACAACGGATACAATATTTTGATACAGAGGAAAGCAAACAAAAAACTTCTTTGAAACATCATTCAATGATGTCTCCAAAAGGGGAAAAAACGAATTCCTTCTTAACTCCAATATTGGCAATCAGATTTCTCCCTGTATCAACATCATTCCCATGTTTTACTTATTTGGTATATTCCTGTATACCTTTCCTTTCTAAAACGATGTCCAAACTTTTTTGAAGACATGTATTGTATCTGCCATCACAGTCTCCGTGCATAATGAATCCACATTTTAACTGCCCTTACTGTAAAGAACCCTTTCCTTTGTTGCTGGTGAAATCTCCTTTCCTACAACCTTAGAGGATGACCCTGTGTAATTTGCACTGCCCTTGGGATGAATATTTCTTTGGAAGGCTCCTTGTATTGACTGAATATTTTTGTATATAGTTATCATATCCCCTCTTAGACGCCTCTTTTCTAATGTAAACACATTTCATTTAGCTAGCCTTTCCTCATTATTAATTTGGTGTCTCTTCTTTTTCTAGTTCCATAATGTATTATTTATAGAGTGGTGCCCAAAACTATACTCCATCAGGGCCGCGACAGATTTCCCAGGGCTCAGGATTAGAGTTTCAACCGCCCTCGCCCCCCCCCTGCCGTGCCCGCTTTCACACCTGTATTTCTATCTTCCTCTCTTCCTCACTCTGCGCTTCCCTCTCTAACACCCCCTCTTTCCACACTCTTTCCCCTTCGCTTTCGCTCAATTACCCCCTCTCACTCAATCCCGCTCCTTCGATCCCGCGTCCTCGCACTCATTTCCCCCTCCTCCCCTACCAAACATGCACAATTCCGTACAATACCAACTCAATTCCACCCCACACACACAATAATTACCACCCCACAATAAACACACAATACCCCCAATACAAACCACTATCCCACAAATACAGACATCACTACAGGCCCCCCAAATACAGACACCACTACCTCCCCTCAGATACAATTACTACTACTACTCCCCTCTGATACAATTACCACTACTAACCCCCCCCCCCAGGTACATTACCATTACTACCCCCAGATACAATTACAACTACCACCCCATCAGATGCAATAATCACTACCCACCCAGATACCACTCCCCCTTCCCCCCTTATCCCAGAGACAATTACCACTTACCTCTGGTTGCCGCTGCCGGGCCTCGGCTCCTGGCTCCGCCCTAGCTGCTGCCTGCCTCTTCCCCGCCGGGCCTTCCTCTCTCTCCCACCGGTGCACGCCTGAAGCTTCTCAGAGCACACTGGCAGGAGAGGGAGGCCCGACGTGGGAAGAGGCAGGCAGCAGCTGGGGAGAACCAGGGCCCGGAGGTGACAACCAGAGTCCCGTCAGCTGGACACAGAAGTTGAGCCTAACCTCTGACCCGGGACCCTTGTCCCAGCTCTTCTCCCTTGTCGGTGGCCCTGTGCTCCATATTCAAGGTGCGGTCTTACTAATGCTTTCTGCAGTGGCATCATTATGCTTACTTCCCTGGCATCAATACCCCCTTTAATGCAAGATAAGATCTTAATTTACCGTGACCAATTTCCTTTATTTTGTACACTAACCTCTTGTGTCGCATCTGTAATTAAAAGCCGTTGCAAAATCCAAGTAGATCACATAAATCTAAGTAGACCAAATCTAGGGTTTTTGTTGCCAGTGATCACATGATCGGCTGTGTAGGGTTGATGCATGCTTCCAAAGATTTAAGGGTCTGATAAAGTGGCAGTCCCACGTAACAGGTGGGAAAAGAAAAAAGTAGATAACTGTAGCACATTTACCTGTATGTTTCCTAGTGCTGTGCATACATGTGAGGCAACAGGAGGTCTCTGAGTTTCTCCGTGATGGTGTGGGGAGAGTCAGGACAGGCTTTCAGGGTGCTTCATTCTCTGTTGGCAGCGTCTCCAGTCAGCGAGGATCCTGTGTCTGCAGGATGGTCCATGCTAACACCTCACTTAACACAAGGCAGTGAATCACACTCTTAGATGGTTCAACGTATGTTTATTGCATATTCCAGAACTTACAGCAGTCCCATTCCCTGGAAGGTTTCCTTAAGGTTGAGGCCCATCTAGGTTCCCTTCTGATACTCCTCCTGTATCCCCTAGTGGGATACAGGGTAGTTGTTGTCCACTCCACAGGGGGAAGAAAGAGACACACTGGTTTCTGGGAGAGTGCCAATATGTACCCTGGGGGTTGGGCTTGTAACCATGCCCCATAACAGGGCAAGTCTGATACTGACAGGCGTCACATCACTGCATGTGACCCAGCCAGTATACTGCCCCAGGCTGACACTCTCAGGTTGTTGCTAGGCCCGTCCTTGGATACAGTAAGTGTATCCAAGGCTGCTATAGCAAACTAAGCCTTCATGAGGAATAAACCCCTCCAGGTTGGGGGCCAAAGTAAGAGGTAGCGGCTGGAGGCTATGCTACATAACATTGAATACATCCTATTCTTTTTAATTGTTAGAAATGCTAATACAGAAGCTTCATCCTATTGACTTCTGTGGGAAAAATTAGGAAGCCTATTGGCCGCGTTATGTCTGTGATTGATTAATACCGCTATTTTCTTCACTCTGGGGGACTTTTACCGGTATGTATTATGGATACCGGGGTTCACCGGAGCTGAAAATAGAACATTTCAACTTCTTACGCTAGTAAAAACAAAAAACAGGAATTGCTGCTTTAAATTAAGAAAGTCAAAATACTGTTATTATAGGATAACGTTGCATAATTATATAATTTGAGATTCATATGAGCAGTCCACCTTCCTATTCCCAATACATATAAAAAAAATGGAACTTTGTAGTTAATGCAAACATTTAACAAGCCAATAAGGGATATATTTACTAAGAAATGTCTACAGAACTGAACATAGTCCTCTAGGTGAGGTCTTGCCAATGCCGACATACTTCTACCAACATAGCTATTTGTATTTGCACAGGTTTTGTGTCACCATTGCATGGCGGCTGTTTACTTTGTTAGAATTAACAGGACTGGGAGTGATGTATAAGATTCTTGTTTTAAGGTTTCTGTTAAGTTGGAAATAGGACAAATAGGGACTGCAGCTTGTAAAAGTGAGTCCCACGCATTATGTTACAAGTTTCCATGACAATGGCATAACTTAGAAGTTGTTAGTAACTGTATAAAGGGGTTATACCTGTAAATTCCATCAACTATAATATATGTTCATGGTAGTTAATGATATTTTTGAAGCTTACTTAATAGATCCCATCTAAATTGTGTTTTGGGAGTCTACCTAACAGAGCAGAATGCTTTGTCACAGGAGATCCTGTTCCCATTCCCTGCCCTCTCCTTAATTCCCCTTCAGTCCATTTGTTATGATGAACAAAACCAGGAGAGCAATAACTACAGTAGGACCCGCTTCTCTGCGGTCTGCCAATACGATGGTACTGTTTCTTGACTGCAGTCATTTTTCCGCGCATATGCAGAATGGAATGCCGACTCTGCGCATGCGCAAAACGGGCCGCCCGACTCAGCATGTGCAGAATGCTGCATTCTGGGATGGAGTAGGAAGGAGGAGGGACGGGATATCGCCAGTGAACATAGCTTTTTTTTGTGCAGAGAGCACAAATGCTATGTTCCGCTTTTCGGCGGGGGCCTGGAACCGAACCCGCTGTATGAATGGGGCCTGCCTGTATATGTATGCAGGGTGCTGCCTTCATTCATTAGAAGTCCATTGTGAATGGCAAAAATCCTGATAGGACATCAGTCCTCAGTTTTTGACCATTACCAATGGTAATGCAAAGCTTTTCAAGTTTAATAAAGGGTAATTGGTGCACCATAGAACAGCAGAACATTGTGTTCATGCCTATGCGATGGCATGGGCCCAGTCTTCAGCTGTTTTAATAAAATACAATTTGGCTTCCTATATAATTTTCTTTAGCAGGAAGTTGGAAGGCCACAGTATGATGGAGCCCGTAAAGGGTTTTGACTCAAGGCTGAGGTTGGATTCTTAGCTAGTTATGCTGCATAGAAAAAACAGAGAGAGGTAGAACCCCAAGGAGAGCACTCTACCAATGTGTAGCCAAAATGTATCAGAACCTAGTAAGGTGGGTGAGTAATGAATTAATTAAAACCAGAAACTTTAATTGAATCTTAACTCTAAATATAAACTATAACACTATAGGTCAAGTAATATACTAATGATAGCCAGTGTACAGTGAATTAATATTAAAAATGAGCAAAGCAGACCACAAAAAACTCTGTACTGTAAACCCAGAGTCTGGGATATGGCCGCACGATAACACTAGTGGTGTAGAGTAGATCCAAAGGATGGTTAGTGGTATTGTACCTATTGCACAGCCCACAGAGTCAGTTATCTGTGTAAACAATGCCAAAAAGCCGTGCCTGTTTATGGTGGTTCTCTGTAAGTATAAGCAATGACGTCAAAGGGGCATCATATGCGCTGGCGGTCGGAGCGCCTCCTGCACCCAGTAGCTTCAGCTGCATGGCTGTGCTACCGATGGTATCAACTTAACTTTTAGCTATCACCAGACGCACCGAGGCTGATACTAGAGAGCTCCTGGCATGCTGCCAAAGGCGCCCAGCCCCCCACATAGGAGGTATGTCTGGTGTGTTATGAGCAAAGCATTGCGTGATTCCACTCCATGTTAACAGGCACTACTTGTGCACTGTTTTAGATTAATACTGATTCAGTCAATATATTCCCTGACATGTGTGTGAGTGTATGAATTTCGCGAATCTACCACAATCCATGTTAACAGGCACTACTTGTGCACTTTTTTAGATTAATACTGACACTGATATGGTGTGTGTGTGTGTGTGTGTACAACACTCACGCACCGCACTAACACCAAGTGGCTTATACATATAGAGAACCACCATGAACAGGCACGGCTTTTGGCATTGTTTACACAGATAACTGACTCTGTGGGCTGTGTTACCGATATAGGCACAATACCACTAACCTGTACAAGTAACCAGCTATACCTGTATACTGCTGCGTGTATGTGTGTGTACAACACTCACGCACCGCACTAACACCATGTGGCTTATATTTACAGAGAACCACCATAAACAGGCACGGCTTTTTGGCATTGTTTACACAGATAACTGACTCTGTGGGCTGTGCTAGCGATATAGGTACAATACCACTAACTTGTGTGTACAATACTCACGCACCATACTAACATCATGTGGCTTTTGTACATAGAGATCCACCACCAACAGGCACGGCTTTTGGCATTATTTACACAGATAACTGACTCTGTGTGCTGTGTTACTGATATAGGTACAATACCACTAACCTGTACAAGTAACCAGCTATACCTGTATACTGCTACAGTCAGCGTTGATATCGACATGCTGATTTATGCCATACGACATAGTACAAACTAGACACTTACCGTTACCTGTTTTGACCTATAACCATCCTTTGGATCTACTCTACACCACTAGTGTTATCGTGCGGCCATATCCCAGACTCTGGGTTTACAGTACAGAGTTTTTTGTGGTCTGCTTTGCTCATTTTTAATATTAATTCACTGTACACTGGCTATCATTAGTATTTTACTTGACCTATAGTGTTCCCCATATTATTTTATATTTAGAGTTAAGACTCAATTAAAGTTTCTGGTTTTAATTAATTCATTACTCACCCACCTTACTAGGTTCTGATACATTTTGGCTACACATTGGTAGAGTGCTCTCCTTGGGGTTCTACCTCTCTCTCTGTTTTTTCTATTTGACATTGATACCCCTGATAGTAGCACCTCCACATAGCCACATCCAGCAAGCAGTAGCGAGGGTATTCCTTCCCCCTCCACTTCCCCTTTTCCCCTCCTTGTGTTTGGGCTAGTTATGCTGCATCAACAAAGTAAGAGGTGTGAAACCCTGTAAGTAAACTGGAGAACACTTTCTACTCTCGCATGACACAATTTACTGTGTAGTACTTTGTTGCTTCTGTAAAATTCAGCTCTGATGTAGCAAGGTATGTATTTAAATAATGAACCACAACTGTCCGGCATTTAATAGCTACAGTAATGTCCCATACTATATTGTATCTTTCCTTGTGTTTGGTCTCTTAAACACCTTTAAATGTTTTCTTCGATTTTCCTTTTTGGAACTGTGAAGTGCTTTGAGACCCATTGGGATAAAAGTGCTATATAAATAAAGTTCTTATTACTCAGGAAATCACTAATTTCCCAAAATCACTCATTTCAAGCCACCCTCTTTATATTGTGTTAGGAATGACCTGTTTAGTCATACGTATAAAAGTCAGCACTTGCCAATAGTGATAAAGGAGAAGGGCTTAAAATGATGCTGGCACAGCTCTAGGGGCAAATGTCCAAACCACATGTTTGCACCCTGAAAAGTTCTGCGTACAGCATTGTCTCTACTACAACCTTAAAAGTGAAGAAATATCACAGGTGGATGTAGAAGTTCAGTGAGTGGCACATGCTGATTCTATTTCTATAACACGATTAAACAGTCCTTACTACTTTTTCTTAGAGGTTGCAATGTATACAGCATGATTGTCCATGTTTTGTGTGCATTATGCAACACCTGTTCAAAAGTGCCGGACATGGATTCTTTAAAAAAATACCTTTCAGTGGTAGAGAGGCTTGTCCTGAACATGTTCCTCATCAATCTAGTTTCAAGATGCAGCTACAATGAAGGTGTTAAAAGCTGGTATGTAAAGCAATGATATACTTCATACCACTGCAAAGTTTATTAATAGTTATATAATGAATAGATGATGTAAACGACATGTAGCTTTTCCAACAGGGATTCGTTGTGGTTCTTCCCTAGGGCACGAAATTAACACATTTCTTGTGTTTTCTTCTAGGACCTAACATGGCAGGATGAACACTCGGCCCCCTTCTCCTGGGAGACAAGAGTAAGTTTTTCCACGTGTAATTAAATTACAGGGTTTTTATAGATGATTTCTGCCACCCGGAATACTCCTAATGACACAAACCTTTCAAAACACATTATTTCACCTCTTGGCTAATCATTGACACTCATGAAGCTCTTAGATTTAGTTGTGTTGTGTCTTTATCTCTTCCACCAGGCAATAGGCTTTGGATAATAGGTCCATGTGTTTGTGTTCTTACCCTTCAATAGTATTAACTTGTACTTTTATAATATGTTGTTCTACTATACAATGCTTCATTCACCCATATAGCAAATAGTGATCATTTAGCCTCTTTCTAGGTCAGATAAAACTGTCCATCAAACCAGCATCTTGTTTTCAACAGTGACAAGTACAGTAGCAAAGAGTACTCACTCCCTTCCTCAAGCATTGATACAACTGTTGTGCCAATTTTAGTTCGACAACCACTTTTTAGCTGTGAAATGGGTGCCACCAAAGATGAATAGGCACACAGACTTTAGCAAAAGTAGCAATTTATTTCAACCAGAGAAACTAACGTTTTGACTGCCACACAGTCTTTATTAAGGTGAGGGCTGAAAAACATGACAAATAAAGTAATTTATACCTAAAACAATCACCTACCTCACCTCACTGCAGGTGTCCCATGGCGCGAAAATCGAACTCCCATGACGTCACAGCAACCAGCGACATCCCGCGCATGCGCACGGCGCTCCGGCATCTAATCAGAGAGCCAGAGTATGGCTCCCCTCGTTGCCATGGAGACGCGATGCTCCAAACAAGGAGGAGCAACGCAACTCTGGTGGCAAAAATGCAGTGACGTGGTGAACAAACCCAGTGTGTAAGAAAGCATTATAAGAGGACCAAAACCAAATGTGACACTGTGCATACCCCAGTGGACAGGTATATAATCCTGACATTAATAACCAAAGAAACTACATATTAATACTACAAAAGTAAATAACATAAACAAACTAGGTAGTGCACAGTCTAAATTACAAAATAAACATGCAGAGCAAAGACAAACAATCAATACAAAAAAACACATGCATAATTAGTAACAAATAAGCAGAATATGATAGAGCTTGCAACTGAAAAATCAATCATTCAAGATCCATGATTAAAGCTTCCAGTAAAGATCAGAGATCACGGAGGTGAAGAAGCTCCTCCCTGGCGTTCAATGGAGGAGTGTGCATCTGATAAAACACGGAGAAAACCAAGAGGACGTAGACAGCAGCATATAGGAGATCCTACTACGAGTGATTCGGGTGCACACTCCTCCATTGAACGCCATAGAGGCTACAGTCTGGCACCTTTTTTAGGACATCGCCAGACTGCAAGAAGTAAAAGAGGATCAGACCTGGGAAGGGCCAATCCAGGGATCCCCACTCACTCCGATCACAAACCAAGAACTGAATCGGCGGAGTTGGAGCAGCAGACGCCCATTATAATTGCAGAAAAGGGGTTTAAGCGCAAATACAGTTTAGGGAATTAAGACCCAGTGGGCAAAATTATATTAAGACCTGCTAAGGAACAGATGATTGCTATTATGTCCTGATATGTAAAACCATAGAATTCAGAGAGGGTGTAATTTCTTTTTCACACAATTGTATAAAATGTGTGTGTGTGTGTATGTGTTCGACAAACCTATACATTTGCACGCCCCGGGCGAGTAGATTTAACATCGTGGTGAGCTCCTATTGGCACAGCACACGTGTGGTACTAGGTGGCGAGTAGATTTTTTGGTGATTTGTCGACCACTGTATATATATCTATAAATCTATATAATATCTATAAATCTATATAATATATATATTCGCGATCCGCTTATAACGCGGTCTGAGCGTGGCTCCCGATTGAAAAATATCTCCAAGGTTTTTTTGTTTTGTTTTTAATAACATTCAATGCTTTATTGCTAACGGACACATACATACACACACACCCACCTCGTCTCCTCTTCACCATGCAGGAATTTAACCCTCGCGGAACCCCTGATCGCGGCGGCCAACGAAGTCTCATTATGTGGACCCCGAGCACCGCATTATAACAGAGTTCAGCTGTATATACTATTAAATTATTGTTATTTTATTAACACGTTTTTCAATTATAGATAAAGAATTATAATTCCATATCTGCAGCATTAAGTTTATATTCTTGCCTATAGATGTCTATATCCCCTGTGTTTTTATTAACTATCCGTTTTACTGTTTGATCACATAAGTTCTATCTCTGTCAGTGTTGTCAGGCATTAGTTAGAGGAGATCCACTTATATCATCATGCAGCACAGTCAGAGAAGGCTGCTTTGAGGATTTCCTTGTTTACTACCGTCACCATAGCTACCGGGATAACGCGTGACGCTCAATGCATCATGGCGTCATACGCGATGACGTCACGATTTCGCAGCGATTGCCGAGGCATACAAAAAGGAGAGGCACACCATAATGATGGAAATATCCCTGAACAGTAACAAAAAGCTGTATGGTGCTCAAACATGAGCCACTGGCTATATAGCCAAAGGATATGAACATATAATATAGTATCCCTGGGGGTCCCAGACAGTCCAGACCAAAATATTCCAACCCTGCAATAAAACCACTTCCACCAGATACCGAATAGCTGGAAAAAAATCCCACTGAAATAATGTGGGATCTTCACTGGCTAGTGACCAGACATAGACATCGGTTGGGTAAGTATAGGTACATCAGGTGAACAGGTTGGAGTAACTCACATTTGTGGGGTCTTCAATGGAATTTCCTCCGTGGGTGCGTGCTGCCGTTACTCCACAATGACCGGACATCCAAAGGAAGGAGAGATGGAGCACAGCTGAAAATGAATAACTACTAAGGAGAGTGGGACCTTTGAGGATTTCCTTGTTTACTACCGTCACCATAGCTACCGGGATAACTCGTGACGCTCCATGCATCATGGCATCATACGCGATGACGTCACGATTTCGCAGCGATTGCCGAGGCATACAAAAAGGAGAGGCACACCATAATGATAGAAATATCCCTGAGGAAGCTCCAAGTGAGTGAAATGCGTAGGTGAGTGTACAGCTGGTTTGATGAACCCTGAGGTGTGTGGTGGACATTGCTGTGGACCCTGGACCATTTTTTGGGTTAGGCCTTTCCTGGACTCTAACACCTTCCCCTGTGGACGGCCGTCACAGGAGGCATCTCCGTGAAGGAATGACTGCTGCAGCCTTTTCTCCACCATTTGACCCTGGGTTATTAGTTATATAGTGTATTACTTTACTTGCATTTTAAACTTGCATTTTAAACATTGTGTGTCCTTTCTCTCCTTCACACATGGAAGTTCTACCCATCCTATCCATCCGGCTCTGAGGGATGTCTTCTAGGAACGCCGGAAGAACATCCTAGTTGGTTACTCTATACAGTACAACCCCACTGCCTATAATATCATCGAAATTGTGAGTGAGATACTTACCCAGTCTCATCTTTCACCTTTTGGTTAAAACATATTGCCCATTATAATTGCTCCTGATACAGGAAACACTGTTCAAGGATTAGTGGACCTGCGCTTCTTCACCTCCGTGATCTCTGATCTTCACTGGAAATTTTAATTATGGATCTTAGGTGATTGATTTTTCAATTGCAAGCTCTATCATTAGCTGCTTTCCCTGTCGTTTCTTTGGCTATTAATGTCAGGATTTTATACCTGTCCACTGTGGTTGGACTGTTCACATTTGGTTTTGGTCCACTTATAATGCTTTCTTACACACTAGGGTTTGTTCTCCATGTCACTGCATTTTTGCCAGCAGAATTGCGCTGCGCCTCCTGTTAGTGCACCGGTGACAGGACGCCATGCGGTCTGGGACCAGACCCAGGCCATTGAGCGACTTTTTAAGGGAGACACTTCAGCTGGAGCTCCCTCAAGAGGCGGACGCCTCCGGTGAGGGGTGAGAGGATCTGGGAGACTCCGCGTTGTGGGCTCACAGTGCGGTGCGGTCCGGTGGATCCATCCATATTCAGATTGTCCTGGTCTGGCCTAAGACCAGGAGAGGTACCTATGTGCACCAACTACCTTCATACAAGGGGTAACACAGTACTTTGGGGGAATCTCACCAGGGGGTGAACATTGTGTGGGTATTGTGTTGGGCTACTGTGTATAGTGTTCTTATTAGTGTGTTAGTAAACTGTCGTACCATACCATGTGTGTGTGTATTTCTCACTGATGTATTGGTTCCTGTGAGGGGTTATCCTGCAACGCTAGGATCCCTCCCAGGTGGAGGCGCTGTATCCAGATAAACTAACTCAACCCAGGCTCCCAGTGGCGGAGGCTTAGGCCTTCTGTGAGCCACAGGTAAAGATAGCACGAGTAGTTTCCCTTAGTTACGGGGAAAAGTGGCTACATATACAGCATTTTTATATTTTAGAAAGTGCTCTGACTAGTCTTGCAGAGCAGGAGTGCACTAGTCTTACATCACCATTTCAGAAGAAAAAACAAGACAATAGTCTGTAAGCAAGGGAAAGTTTTTAAAGCTTGGCATCTGCACTCCCTCACTGGCTGTTTCAGGACTGTAATTTTCATGGTTTAAAATTCTGGTTTGTTAGACTCTGCTCTGTTTACTGGCAACAATACTGCAAACCTGGCCAGTTTTTTAAATAATGCCTGTTGGCGCACACAGTCATGCAGAGCATTGTGCTGAAAAAGCAGTGGCAGGCATAAGTTTGTAGGGACCTGTGTTAAAATGGGTAAGAAGCAAAAAGTGATTCACTCTGCTCATTTGCATGTCATTACCCAGAATACCTGGCTGATGTGGAAGCACTCTATGCTAAGAGATAATAGGGAAAAGCAGGATTGCTGTCCTGTCTGAGACATGTGAATGTTCTCACAAATTGTATTTTTATTTGCTGTACGGTGGAGGGTTTTTGTCACTTTTTTTTTTACTCTCTGTAAGTTACTGTGTGTTCCTTGATTTTATTTGGATTTCTGTAATCGTGCATTCTGTGCATGAGTATGTTAGCCTTGGTCCTTTTCCCTAAATAGTTTTCCTCCCTCTACTCTCGTATAAGGTCTATATTTGGAAGCTATTAATTCTATTATACTCAAAGTGGCAATCTCTGCTAATAATTAATATTATTGTAGATGTCAATGGGACTGTATACATGTGAGGATTGGCAATGCACATTAAGATATAACGTGAGGTTCTGAAAGCTCTGTCAAACACCCTCATGTTGGTCTATTAACCTTTTTGTTGCCCTATTGCCGTACCTGTCATGGCATAAGATCCAGCACACCAGAGACCCTTTTTCCATACTATCTACAGCATTATTCAAATGCTGGTTTTCTAGGTGTTGATCTGACTGGCCACTCCACTGGAGTGCTGAGCCCGATCGAAACCAAAGTGGGCACTCCACTTCCGTTTTTGTCATTTGTCATTGAGGGATGGGGGGTTGGGGTCATGTGATTTTGCTACCAAAGTGATCACATGGCCGTACATACAGTAGCAGAACACCAATGGCACTGGGGTGCTGCCGGAACACATTAAAAAGTATTACAACCCACAATAGAAGATACCAAACAAACTTTGGGATGTACGCAGGAAGATTTTAAGGTAATTGCACAATGCTCAGAACCACTTTTTTTAGAACGTGCAGAGTTGATTTGGATAGCCATAAGGATGTATGCTTGACATTGATCCCCCATATAACACAGATCGAAGTTTCCAGTAGCAGTGCTGGTGCAATGTATCACAATATATCTTAACATCAGAGAGAACACTGATGCCTGCTACATTTGTTCATTATAACATCGGGCAAGCTATATACAGTATCTGTCCTTTCATCCAGTATTCTATTCCCATGTGTGATGTCTCCTTTTCAGATCAATAATAATCACGTTGTCCCAGGCTGGTTTCTGCATTTCCCAGTATTAGTCCATTGGCCTGAACAACCCTGCACAGTCTCCTCTGACACTCCCTACCTGTGGTCAGCTGGAGGGGGTCGTCTTCTCTTTTGTTCCATACCAATGATGAAGGTACAGTTCGCATGTTTGGATGAACCTCACATCTGTCACTAGCTTTTGCCTTGCACATTAGATTTCTTCATCCTGCATCACTATCTGTCTTATAAACTCTATAAAGCAGATGAGATCTGTATGGAAAAGAAAAATACCAAGCCTAGATAAATCAAAATATAAATATCTTTGATGGCATAACTCCAACTGCCTGCAACATGGATGCCCTTGTTTATTTGTATATAAATGTAGCAGGGAACGAAATTCACAGAACCAAATGACTCAAATAAAATAATAAAATATATATATTTTTTTCAATATCTCTTTTTGAGATGAGGGAGCTCATGCGTTCACTACCAGTTTTGCAACACTAGTTTAAAAAATAAAAATAGCGTGATCGGTTTACATTGCCCTTGAAACATTCTTTACCATTGTAATTCCACCTTGGTATACAGCCCCATGTAATACACCATGACATCTCATAGCTTTTACACCTTGGAATGATCAAGGGTAAGACAATGCAAGTTAAAGGGTCAATAAAGTTAAAAGAAACTAGCTGATATACCCGGCGTTGCCCGGGATTTAATTTTCGGGGGGCAGGCGAGAGGGTTGGGCTTCCCCCCCCGGGTTGGGCTCCCCCCCCCCCTTCACAGCTAGGCGGTGGCTGCCCACTATGGGTTGTAATCCCCCCCTTCAGAGCTCAGCGACGGTGGCTTACACTTAGTGATTCTCCCCCCCCCCCTTCAGAGCTCAGCGACGGTGGCTTATTGGGGGGTGGGAGGGTAGTAATTCCCCCCCCCCCCCGTCAGAGCTCACCGGCGGCTCCCGGGGGGGGGGCGGGAGGGTTGTGATCCCACCCCACCCCCTCATCAGAGCTGTCCGGTGGCGGCTCACTGGGGGGGCGGGAGGGAGGGTTGTGCGGCAGCTCACTGTGGGTGTGGGGGGGGGTGGTTAGTGATGGGGTGGCGGCGGCGGCGTGCTGCGGGGGCAGGTGGATATCTCTGCGGCGGCTGACTTTGGGTGCGGTGTGTGACGGGTGTGGGTGGGAGCAGGGCCGCCAACAGAAATCATAGGGCCCAGGACAAATGAAAGGAGCAGGGCACCCCCCCCCCCCAACCCATAGTGCATCCCTCCCCCAACCCATAGCGCACCTACCACGGAAAAATATTTTTTAGCGTGCAACTTTTACTTAACTGTTTTCTTATTGTGATACAGAAAAAAACATTACAATGCAACCTGTTTATTTTTATATTTTCAACAAAAGACAGGTGACTGCGTGCCTGGCTGACTGAGTGGGTGACAGTGACTGACAGTGGGTGACTGGGTTAGTGGGTGGGTGGGTTACTTAGTGACCCTTGGGTTAGTGACTGGGTGGGTTAGTGACTGGGGTGGGGTAGTGACTTTAGTGACATGGGTGGGTTAGTGACTGGGTGGGTTAGTGACTGGGTGGGTGGGTTACTGACTGTATTGACTGGGTGGATGGGTTAGTGACTGACTGGATGGGTGGGTGGGTTACTGACGGTGGTTGGGTGGGTGGATGGATTGGGTTGGTTACTGACTGGGTGGGTGAATGGGTGGGTTACTGAATGGGTGGGTGGGTTACTCAATGGGTGGGTGGGTTACTGAATTGGGTTACTGAATGGGTGGGTGGTTACTGAATTGGGTTACTGAATGGGTGAGTTGGTGGGTTACTGAATGGGAGGGTGGGTTACTGAATGGGTGGGTGGGTTACTGAATGAATGGGTTTACTGAATGGGTGGGTGGGTTACTGAATGGGTGGGTGGGTGGGTTACTGAATGGGTGGGTGGGTGGGTTACTGAATTTACTGAGTGAATGGGTGGGTTACTGAATGAATGGGTGGGTGACAATGACTGGGTGACAGTGAGTGGGTGGTGTGGGTGACTTACCTGGACCGGGTGGGTGCTGCTTCCTGCCGCCAGATGCTTCACCCAACTGCCCCTGATATCCCCGCGGCAGCTGCCTGGGGCGGGAGGTGGACTCAGGAAGTTGGGGGGGGGGGGGCGAGAGTGGCGGGCTCGGGCAGGAGGCGCGCGCCGCGCTTCCCCTCCGTTCCTTGTTTGGAGTGGGGTGGGGGAGGCTGGGGGGGGGGTGAGTTGGAGGTTAGCAGATGGGGGTGGCAGGCTGGGGCAGGAGGCGCTCGTGGCGCTTCCCCTCTGTCCCACGTTGGGAGCGGGGGGGGGAGTGGGATGTTGGTGGCTGGGGGGGGTAGGCGGCTGGGGGGGTAGGCGAGAGTGGCTGGCTGGGGCAGGAGGCGCACACGGCGCTTCCCCTCCATCCCACGTTGGGAGGGGGGAGCGGGATGTTGGCAGCTGGGGGGGGGGGAGCCAAGAGTGGCGTGCTGGGGCAGGAGTCCCACCACGTTGGGAGCAGGGAGGGGGGGAGCCTGGGGGGGTGGGAGTGGGTATGCCTCAGCCAATGAGAGCGAGAGCTGTGGCGGCCAGCAAGCAATCACAGAACGCACAACATCACAGACAAACATTTCAGTTTTATATATATCTATATATATCTATATATAGATATATATAGATATATATAGATATATATATATCGATGAGAAGCATTTAAGCTGTTGGTGTCATTACACAAGCTTCAGCATCCAATCTATACCGGTGCCTTTTACATGCAGGCCAAGGCTTACCTCAGGTAAGGCACCGCCTACAGGCGGCATGTTCAGGGGGCGGCCACTCCTGGTGACACAATTTTTTTAATAGGTGGGAAGCATGGGGCCTCTGGGGCTGAATTGTGTTGATTTCTGCTCTGAGGGCCCCGTGCATCCTGATGTACTTTCCCCCATAGGTAGCCTGTATCTCTGCTGTTTAAATGTCCTATGTCACGTGGGCTAATGGGAAGCCGGAAGGGATGATGTCATGGCTTCCTATTGGCCCGCGGGACATTTAAACCGCAAAGATATCGACACCCCCTACTGGAGTAAGTACCTCGGGAAGCAGGGGGTCCTCAGAGCTGAAATCAATGCCGTTCAGCTCCGGAGACCCCATGCTTCAAGCTTAGGGGGGAGGGGGGGAATTGAAGGGAGGGGGAAACGGGTTGGCCTTAATAGTGCTTGCTTAAGGATGACACACAACCTACTGTAGGGACGGGCCTGTGAAATGTATCTTCTTGGAAAACTCACACCTTCCTTTTCAAGATATACAGGTGTAGCAGGCTTCATTGTTCCCTCAGGTGCAATAATAACAGGATGTGCTGTGATATTCTCTCCCAACACTGCCATTGAATCCTATGCAAATCATGTGATACTCTGCATTATAGTGGGGTATGTGGTGTTATCTGAGGGAACAATGTTACATCTATATTTGCTAATGGCAACATCTCAGTGTGTCGTCCCTGGTAATACAGCGTTGAAGAAATGGATGTCTGTGCCACGCTTTCCCTCTTATCCCTCTGCTTCTGTGTCTTGTAGCTGATCAGTCTCTCTGAGCAGTGAACCAGATGCCTCTGTCTGAACTATTTCAAAGCCTTCAATTTGCCAAGCTAAACAGCTTCCTCTGGTCCCAGGAGGCCCTGCGTGCTTGTGAAATAGTATGCATTCCTAGCAAGTGAATAACAACATGTAAAAATAGAGTCCTTGTGTCCTAAGTTCTTGCGTTCTATGTTGAAAATAATTGATATTTGTCTGCTTTTCCAATGCGTTGAATGATATTTCCCATGTCTACCTTATTTGTAGATATTAAAAAACCAACCACTACTACCATTTAAAAAAAAAAAAAAAAATTGAGAAGGACAAAGGAAAGCAAAGTAATCAGCACCCTTTTTTTTATTTTTTATTATTATTTTTATTATTATTATTATTTATTCCTGGAACTCACTTTATGAATATTTAATTATTAAGCAAATTAACGAATATTTGTGTTGAAGGAAATGTTGTGGATTTTTTTTCTATTCTTGGTATCTAAATATCTAAACCCGTTAACCACATATCTCTGGAGTGCTACCGTATCAAAATAAAGGTAAGACGCAGAGTAACCACAAATTCTATAGAGTTTTATTAAAAAATGGCATTGGCCAAACAAATCTGTTTCTCAAGATGGAATTTCGGGGATTGCAACATCAGGGCCATCTGAGGGATAGGCTCCTACACTTTTTTTTTCTCAATACACATTTTCTTTGTGTAGGTCGTCTTTCAACAAGGCTTTGTGTGTCAGATTCAGAGCCTGCTAGCTTCCTTATGAAGTGTGAGTCTTCTCTCAATCAGTTTTGGAATGATTTGAACCTTCAATAAAAACATCGATTGTAAGCTCCACAGGAGGGCCTGTGCCTGCAAAATGTCTCTGTAAAGCACTATGTAAAACTAGCAGCGCTATACAAGAACAAAATTATTATTAATATTACTACTAAAACTTTGGGTACCTTGCCTTGAAGCAAGTTCCAATGTGTTTGTTTGCTCTTTGAGTACATAGGTATTTATTGTAGAGATGTGTGAAATAATATTTTTGTACATGCACAATATTGCTACACTTGCCAAAGTTCTCATAGCTTAAACTGGGATTGCATTCTGCCACCTCAGTTTGGATTTAAGGGCATATTTCGTGATATTTAACGCACATTGTGCATCATTGTATTTTTTTTTTTTTAAATTTGCCCTGAAATGTGATAGTTTGTTTTAAAAAGAACAGCAAAAAGATGATGGGGGGGATCGTGGCTGCATCTACACAAGATGGCTACTTAAGGAGAGAGCTCCAATTCTATACAGGAACGTATGCATTCAAATATACCACATTTCCTCAATTCTAAGACGCACCATTAATTTAATTTAAAAAAATTTGGGGGAAAAAGAAACACTACATTAAATGTAAAATTGTCCCTCAGCTATTAAATCATGTGATACTAACAGGTCTTCTGCAACGTTGTTGCACTCCCTCTGCACTGCTTATCCAGCCACTTCTTCCTCCCACCACCTCCGACGGGTGAGGACAAGTTCCCGCTGCTGCCCATCGACTCCCAGGTAACAGCATGGCGGTTGCATCCCTTCATGTCTTCCCGGCTTACAAGGGCTTAACGGGTTTGGTGGTGGGGGTTGGGTGAGGGCAGGTTCTGTGCGCACACCAGCCACCCCTTGCACCTTGCAGCCTCGTTTTTTTTTTTTTTAAACGTCAATTCTAAGGCTGTGTCCCCGCTACTGCTGTGCTCGCGGCGCTTGGAGCGGTTACATATATATATGTGTGTGTTCCCGCGCGGGCACACACGCTCGGCGCTTTTGTAAATAAATTATTTAAACTTTCCCGATGGCCCGCAAT
Source organism: Ascaphus truei (assembly GCF_040206685.1). NCBI lineage: Eukaryota > Metazoa > Chordata > Amphibia > Anura > Ascaphidae > Ascaphus > Ascaphus truei. Next base: position 128,253,197 of record NC_134486.1, read on the forward strand.
TGCGCCCCTCCTCCTCCTAACCACTCGCGCGTCCGCAAGTTGCAGGACACCCGGCACTCGTGCTCTAAGCATGAGCGCGCTCAGCACCAGCGGAGACTCAGCCTAAGACGCATTCCGATTTCACACGTGAAAATGGGAAAAAGGTGCGTTTTAGAAATCAAGGAAATTCGGTACTTAAAAATCAACACAAACTGTTGAATAATGGAAGAAAAGTGAACCACTTATACAGGTGATGCCTCCCAGAACAAAAAACAGTAGCTTACACACTTTCAAGAAAAACTGCCCGAAAGAGAAATTGGGCCTAACTCGAGCTGTAGAATCAGCACCTGTATTGCCACATGCAGAATCAGTCAGGCAAGAAGAGGAAGAAATCGCCAGGTCTGATAGCGAATATGCCACAAAAGAGGACAAAGAACCTATTGACAAAACAGGATATTATCGATCTGTTGGTACAAATAAAAAAACATTATCAAAGAAAATATATCAGAAACTTAAAATGATGTTGCAGAATTAGGGGGCCGAGTCACCGAACTGGAGGAGGAGAGTGAGGCCTGGGTGGACACGCAAGACGCCCTAAGCAGACAAATCTTCACAGAACAAAAAACAAATTCAGGAACTTCAATATGAAATGGATTACCTGGGTAATCGGGTCGGAGATGTAACATTGAATGCAGAGGGGTTCCAGAGGCGGTGTTAACCCCTGAAATACCAAAATAACAGAATCACCTCACCCACATCTTTAAAAACACACCAGACAAATTGCTGGTTATTGACAGAGCTCACATAGTACTCCAGAACGATGATTGTGTAGATGGCACATCATAGTTTATAAATGACCACCCTTCCCTCTCAACTGGGTCAGATCAAGAAGCAATATCGGTGGGAGGATCACCTGTCATACAAGAGGATTGTGGTGGATTCTAATTAATAAAAATGGTATAAAGCCATTTTAATATCTTTACATACGCGTGTTCGCAGTGTGGGAGTTGCCAGAGGGGAGCTCGGCCAAGTTCCCTGGAAGTAAGTTACTTCATGTTAGACCCAAGCAGACAGGTTAGAACAAGTGACTGATGTACGTCACGGATAGTTGAAAATGTTAAACCCACTCGAAGTGGTGGAAGAATCTCGAGATGGGAGATTCGTATAACAACCGATGGTATATGTATTATGGTTTTGTGGTGTATGTTATACGTTAACCTTTTTTCTATGTTTGGGCACCATTAAAAAAACGAATTGCCAAAGGAAAGTACAGAAAATGGAGGAGGTGATCTCTTAACTGCACATACAGTGGAGAGGGCACACTAAGGTATGGAGGGGGATATGCATATTCAGTCGCAGTAGCAACACAAAAAAAATTAAATTTTCTGTCAGTTAAATTAATATCACTAACATTAAAGGGTCCATCTTGATCAAAAAGAGGAAATTGGTTCTGGCATAATTTAAGAGAGAGGCTGGGTGTGAGGCTCGGGGAGCAACACCGCCGTCGGAACGCTACCCACTCGCCCTCACTGCCGCAGGCTCCTCCGCTTGCTTCCGTCTCCCCCAATGCCGCCCGACCGCTGCACTTATGCGCACGCCAGCACCACCTAAGGCCCGGGTCCCGTTGCTTACGACGGCCCGTGCAGCCGCGCGCTACGCACCATCTGATGTTATCCTCCCGAGCAGGTCCCAGTCCCTCCTCCCTGCAAGGCTCACTACACGCTGTGACGCATCAGCCGCCAGGGGATGCAAGAGAATTGTAATCTCAAGTGGCGACGCGTCACGTGGTGTGGCTGTGAGCCAATGAGGAGGGGAGGCTTCGGGGAGCGGGGAGGAGAGTGTGGGGGGAAAGCAGCGATTTTAAATAAACTCTGCAGCACCAAGGAAGCCCCCCCCCTGCTCTGTGTGTGTGCCTGTCTGTGTGTGTGCCTGTCTGTGTGAGTGCCTGTCTGTGTGTGTGTGTGCGTGAGTGCCTGTGCATGAGTGCCTGTCTGTGTGTGTGTGTGTGTGTGATCAGTTGAGGGGCTGAACGGCTGAGGGGCTCAGCGGTCTAGGGGCTGAGGGGCGGTCCTGCCCCCTCACGTCATGACAGCGCCCACCACCCATTTTGGCCATGCCCCCCCCCCCCGCGCTGAAAAAAGTTTCCTGCAGATTGCGGTGCAGTGAGTTGCACGCGCCGCCGGCAAGCAAGACAGCCATGCGGGCGCGTGCAACGGGGCCTTAGCCTTATTAGTGCCGTCCTCGGCGCACGCGACCACATGCACGGAGGCACAGTCACGCGCACGAAGGCGCACTCCAGCACCTAGCCCTGCCTTCCTACTGAAGGTACTCCCTGCACCTGCTCTCTGCCCTATGGCACTCCTCGCTGGACTCTCACCCCATGCTGCTGCTTTCCCATTGGACTTCCTTTTCCTACATATGCTCAGCTTTGCCACTTACTCTTTGGCTGAGCATAGTACCAGTTGCGCTGTGTTTACCTATCCTTGCCTCCAGTCTTGCCTTGTCTTGCTGATCCTTCCTGTGTACCGACCCGGCTTTCCTCGACCAGCCGCTATTCTCCTGCCCTGCCCTTGGCACCAGACTACGATACCTTCTCCATATCTGGACCTCGGCACCCGGAACTCGACGACTCTCATCTCTCCAAACCCGACCTCGGCTAGCGCCAGCAACGATTCGTACCTCTCCTGCACCAACCTCTGGCAAGTTTTACCGACTCTCCGTACCTCTCCACTCCCGACCTGGCGGCCTCAATGAACCCTACAATCCAGACGCGCCCTCGTGGCTGTGGGTGGCATTTTATCCAATTCCCACCTCAGCACCGCGGGTCCGCCTTGTTTGTGGTGAGCACACCGTGACCCTGGGGATGTAATGTTTGTACTGGAAACACACTTTAAGAAGGGATGCACCCCTAGATTCTCTGAGCACAACTATACCCAGACGTTCCTAAGCTCTGACGGAGTTAAGTAGAGAAGCAAAGCTTTGTGAAGGCATGGGAGAAAGACCTGAACCTAGTTTTGGAGGAGGCAGAATGGAACAGGATCTGGGAAGTAACTGAACATTTTAAAAGGGTATATAAGATATTAGATAGATAGAACTACACCCTAATAGACAGAAAGTAATGATCCCAAACGCAACAGATAGATGCTGAAGAGGATGTGAGAGAAGGGCACACTGCTACATATAATGAATTTTTCACACAAACAATTCTGGAGAGAGGTTCTATGGAAAATTAAGGAGATAAAGGGGATTAAAGTTCAGGAAAAGCCATGGGTAATACTCCTAAAATAGGGATTTAATTACTAGGTATAAACTCAAAGACCCTGGTCCTACATATGTTAAACGCAGCTAGAGGTGCTATCCTCATTTTCACACACAACTCCCCCCCCCCCCCCCACACCCAAAATACACATAACCCCCCATCTACAAATACACATAACCCTCCCCCAAAACACATAACCACCCCAAAATACTCATAAACCCCCTACACTGTATCTGAGGAAAGACCTCCGACCACACGGGCAAGTGAGGAAGTGTCACCAACTTCCGGTGCACAGGGGTGGTGCTGTGTCACTAGGCACCGCCCCACAGCCGGTGGGCAGCCGAGCCCTCCCACAGTCACCGGGCAGCCAAAGACCCCCATAGCCACCTGGCAGATGTCCCGGCTCTGTCCCCTGGTGCCCCCCGATCGCCACAATACATTGGCCTATTTGCCACATGTGTCGAGTGGCGAATGTAATGGACACCGCTGGGTTAATCTATTTAGATATATAGTTCAAAGGGCTCTCCTGCCCTCCTGCCCCATCTCTCTAAATGAAATTCCAGTCATCTCGTGTGACATTAAAGAATTATGGGAAATTAACATCATGCACTATAAAGTAGTACAGAACGTGGCTACACACTTCCAATCAGTCATAACATCATTTACTCAGAGCCCGGCTCTTTCCCTAGTTCTCCAAAGAGGCCAAGTCAAAAAACGTTTAGCATATTGCAATGTCGTTTTAGATCTACATAAAAACTTTAAAATTACTATATTTCAACATTTTGTCAGCATTAAGACATAAGTACCATATATATTCACATTACTTTAACTTACAAGTTAACAGTGTGAATCAACAAGTATTACATTAGCAGGAGCAGAGACTCCAAAACCACATCAAAGCTTTTGCCCGATGGACGTCAGTTGAAGAATCCTGACTTATAGTGTGGAGACTCAAAGACATTATTGAGGCTCTACAAGGTTTATAGTGTCTATTCCTGGCTGCTTTGCAAATGTGGAAATAGACCATCTGTGGGTAACAACTGTGTCCAGCTGCAAGGAGTGATACTAGACAGATTCTCTACAGATGTACTGTATATTATTTTATGCTCTTATAATGAGCTTTGAAAGGCTGGATGATATAGATTATCTAAATCATTATATGTGCATCATGTTGATTTTAAAGTGTAATAGCACATATTAACTAAGCACAGAATTATCTTTTGTGTTATTCTTTAGAAAATATGAACATCATTTTAAAAAAAGGGGCAGTTTTGTCCCCTTGCGTTAGGAGCAATTAAAAAGTGTCTGTGATGGGGAGAGGGGTGATAACATACAGGCAGACAGGCAAAAAAGGTGTAAAGGAACTAAAACTAATCACACGTCTGAAATTGACAGTGTTTACAAACATTTCCCAGATCCTCTACACATCTTTAGATGAAGAGAAACAAATTGTCATCGTCAATATTTCACTTCTCAAACATATTAATTCTGGTATTTTACATTGGTGGAACTGCACTTGAAAACGCTGAGGGGGACACGGCTTATATGGTAGAACAGTGGCCTTTGTAACCTCTGTAAGATAGCTTCGATGTAAGATAGCTTGTAATCACCTTTTTGCAGACCTACAGAGCTTTCGAAACCTCACAGGTTTCGTCTTCGTATACTGTGCCCATACACCAGAAGAATCCAGTGAGGTTTTAAAATCTCTGTACACTGGAATTCGTCAATGAAGAGTCTAGGCGATGAATGCAGAGATGAAGACAGGAGACTTGTTTTGGGGGAAATAACTTAGGCTTTTTTTCAGCTGAAGTTTTCAGCAACATAAGTACAGGCTTTTTACTAGGCCAAAGGTCAGCTTCACCAGCGTATGAAAGTCCATATATGTCTATATAGATGCCTGGTGTCCCTAGGCATCAAAGACATGCACGTGTGGTCTGTACGCAGACCAGGGAAGAGACAGAGAAACACTTCCCTGTCTTGCCTTTGTAAACCCCTTGCTAGTCTCCGCTTGGCTTGTTGTCCTGTCTTCCTCCAGGCAGGTACTAACTCGTACCTGGTAAACACCGAACAGCTCTAGCTGTTATTAACAGGCTTGCCTTGTTACAAAGAGCTTTAATGTTGGCCTGCTAAAATGCATCATAACGTACATTGAATCTATGGACCAATATGGCTACTAGAACTTTGAACTAACGTCTGTACAGAAATGTAAGCCTATTCTACACCAAAGGGATTAAGGCCCTGATTTACTAGGCAGTCCATTTGCGTAAATGGCTTTAGGGTGTCTTATGGAAAACCACAGCTTTGTAAATTTGGGCCTGTCTATACCAACACATAATGCTTCAGATAAGTATTTCCCTAAACAAATTCTGCTTTGCTTCCACTGCCAATTTTCTCATGCTGAACATGTGGCCTGTCACGCTCCATCCTGATTAAGAGTTACTAGGGAAGAGCCAAGTTAATCTCTGATTAATTATTTCCCCTTCAATCCTGGTAATTAGATGTTCTGCTCCAATTAGCGGAAATAACATAACATGGACATGTTCATTAAACGTTTAAACCTATTGGAAAGCTACAGTGAACAATTGCAGCTGTGCTCCATTTTTCTTTTAGCATGGATTTTTCAATTACAAACTTTCAGACAAACTCTACAGGGGAGGCTGTTGGTATCTGTGTAATCCAAAATGTTTGATGGGTTTATAGACTTTTCCTGCCCCCTTCTGAGATAAATATGCTCAGCACAAATGTTGATTGCATAATGTAATTAATATTTGACTTCTGAGGTCTCCATATGTTATCCAGATGTTATTTATTCGTATACATCTTTTATGTATGTATGTATAAAATATATATATATATATATATATTGTACATATTACCTGCGCTCCTCCCTTTGTGAAGTATTCTGCTGGTAAAAGGATTGGCCTTACTGTACATTTATGGGAAAACGAACAGATCCTGTGCTCCTACCAATTGGGCCAAAATATACTAGTGACATTTTTACATTTAGAACCTAAGTCTGTATTATAAATGATGCATGTGGTTGCATCTTTTGATCAAAACATGATTCAAGCCTGCCAACCTCGTCAAGGTAGACTCTGTTTAGCAGGTACCTACACTAAATACATGTAATTTATTAATGTCCTGTGGACTAAACTGTGTGTGATATGTGAAAATGCCCTGAAGGTGCTAAATAAATAAAGCATATGCCTTTGTGATTTAGTACAATTAAAAGCTGTCCAAAGCCAGTAACAAAGTTCCTTTATTATAAAAGTAAACTATGGGTGCACATTTACACATATCTCCTCTTTTTGTCAGCAATAAACATTCATCTGCTCTTTAGTGGAGGGTGATGTGTAGACTGACAATGAGGTATAATATACCTTTTATGCTAATTCGAAGAATAGGTAAAGAGCTCTATCCTGAAGGGAGGAGCCATACACCTCCAAGGAACTGTTTATTAAAACAGAAACAAGGTGAGCCAAAACCTACCCCTATGATGAAATGCATCAGTAACACTCTAATGAAATGCCTTTGTGGAGTATGCAGCATTAAAAAGAATTGACCGAATATTTATGAAAAACAAATACTGTACATATGCTCCTCCCCTTGTGAAGTATACAGCTGGTAAAAAGATTGGCCTTACTATGTATGTATACACACACACACACACACACACACACACACACTGTGTACGCATATTTTTTCCCCACTCAATAAATCAATATGTTATCCTGTTATCATGTGTATAAGTTGCTGTAAATGCATTATAGGCCTGTGTGTCCTTTACCATTGCAACACTGGAATTACAGCCCAATTCTATCTACACGTAAAGCTCCAACCTCCTTTTTATTCAAACCTTTGAATAAAAATAAAAGCTACTGTACAGTATCTTTTATCTGCCATCTCATTACATACCAGATCCTCTTCCTCGCTATATTTCCCAGTCGTCATGTCTCTTGCACAGATCTCTTAAACAGGAATATTTTCTCCTATATGCACACATTTTCTTTCCTTTATGTTTGTCACGGTAGCTTGTGACAAGTTGTAATTTACACCAAAACTATATATAAATATATATATACCTGGGTTTGAACTGGGACGAGATTTAAGATATAATAAAGTGATTTTATTCCTTGATAAAGGTGAACACAGCAAATATGTACAAATAACAGGCAAAATATCGACACTTACTTAAAGATTATGGCAAGAAAGCCAGCAGGATTACAGACTGGCCACTTCTCCCATATTTCAGCTGACATCACAGCAAAACAGGCAGGACACATGCATGAAGACATTTGCATGAACAACAATGGGTAAAGGGTGGTTCTGACTTATATATCATTTTAACCCCCTCTTTCCCAGATACGGCGCCGTGCCGTCTAGTAAAATCCCCTTTGAAGCTTTTGAAGCTAACTTTGGGCTTTCAGAGTCCTGTGTGAAAAGTTACACTTACTCTGCTTAATTCCTTTTGTCCGTTGGGCCAAGCATAAGCAATTAGCAAATTGGTCTTTGATGACCAGGCTTGTGAATTCTAGCCTTTCCTGCTCATCACAACAGGGGTTCCTCAGAACTCAACCACAATTTCATATTTACTGCAAATCATTGCATAACTTCCGTTCCGTAATACACACAGTCAGGTGAGATATATTAATACATTCCGTGACACCTGACGCTCGCAGAGATACCCAACATTACAGTGTAATATGAAAATTAATAGAGATATTAATATCTGGCATTTAGCAGCCGTTACATATACAGTGTTTAGACTCCAAAAGATGGGCTACATCCAACGGATACACATATGTAATTCTTATCATGTTCAGCCAAGGACATCTCATAATATTCTTATATTTAATAAGGTCACCTATTCAGATATCCTGTTTGGGTAGTTCCACCCCTACCCCCATCAATAAAACCTTTTGAAGTAGGCTTGTAGCTTCTCGCATAACCAACTAGGTCATTACCTGTTGATCCTTCCTGGGTATTGCATAGCAATACCCCTGTGAAGCCAGGCTCAAGTCTACCAGGATGTCCTATTTAGCATCCAACTGGCCAATTCACACCTCCCTTTTGATATGCACTGGGAGAGAGGAAGCTTGCATACGCAAGTGAATAGACTCATAAGTCAAACCATTTGGTTTCTGGTATGCATTACAAAGGCAGGCAGAGGCAATTTAGCATTTGGCCTGTACATTTCAAAAACTGCAGAAAGTCATTTTATCAAAAATATATGTCCCTCTTATGACAAAGTTATATTTTTAATATGGTTGTACTTGGGGGTTGACCCGGAGGCTGTACCCCAAGGCTCAGGGTCCTGGCTTACTCCGTTACCAAATTACCAGTTTTCAGGTAACTGTTTATTCAGCACTGCATATAAGATTAACCCCTTAAGTCCCAGTGGGTGGGTTATGCAGACACTGACCCAGCAACAATACATTTTACACAGGGGAATAAGCATTTTCATGTTATAACAAGGGTTAAATCACATTTCTGGACCTCAGCCCAGTTAACCCCTTGTCTCCCTGGCGAGGTTAGAGGGGGGCCCTTGGGGAGTAACCCCGTTAATCCCGGGCCAAACACTCACTATCGTCACAATGTTCTCCTGTAATATTTGGTTCTCTCTGTCACTTTGGCTTCACCCTTTTTATTGCTCTGTAGCTGCTTTCTGTCAGGATCCCGCTGGGTCCTAGGGAAACTGGACTCCATTCACCCTGCTTGTTGAAGGAATTCTTAATATACCAGATCACTAAGTTACGCTAGTACCCATCACTTTGACATCACCTCTGTCTGTCTTCAGTGGATCAATTGTACAGGAATGTAAAGAAAATGTTAAATTAATCATGTTTATTTGGTCAAATTAATAGTTGTCTCATTTGTATTTTATTTAACACAGAGTCAGATGGAGTTTAGTGTTGCATCTGTGGGCACTCAAGAGTCAGCCAGTGGTCCAGCACAAACTGAACAAAAGCAGACACCCAAACCTGTCAGCCAAAGCAACCAGACTATCAAAACACCTCATGGTAACCAACCAGCTAAGGCCGCCCAAGGTAGTAAAACATCCAGTGGCGACGGGCCACCACCGGTAAGGAAAGAAGAGGAATCGACCTTCTGGAAGATAAGCATGGAGCGCTCCAGAATCGAAGGTTCGCAGTCTGAATTCCAGTCATTAACACCCAGCCAGATCAAGTCCTTAGAAAAGGGAGAGAAGCCCATTCCAACCTACCACAGGCAAGAGTCCTTCCAGAAGGAAAAAGATGCTGTGAAGCCAGAGAAACCAAATGTGGTGACCAAGCAACCAAAAACAATCAACCCAAGCATGGCCTCTGGTGCCATGGATTTGGATAGGCCTCGACCAAGCCAGTCTTCAGTCAGCACTTTAGATGACGTCTCTCTCCCAGAACCAGCAGCACCGGTACCATCTGTGGCCGCCAAAGCAATCAGGGAAAAGGAGCATAAGGAAGAGGCTTTGTCAGCTGAACCTCAACGCTTCTCACAGGTTGGTGTTGGTCATCTCAACTTTTCTTCTATCCTTTCTGATAAACTGAAATAGAAATAGTCGCTAAGCCAGCTTAATGTCAGGCCCTATCCCTTCTCAGAATATCAAAACTATGACGGGTAGCTAAGCCTAGTGAGAATTTAGATTATATTTCAAATTTGATGCATTCTACCATCACACTTCAATCACCGAGCCATAGTTTTTCTGTAGATGTAGGTGTTAAGTACTAGATTTGCTAAGCTATGACATTTATTTTGGTGTACAAGCAAACTGTCAAATAAGACACACAATGGTGGTGACACAAGTAAAAACAGAAAGCAACCAACATTGACAAAGAGGAACTGAGCTTAAAATGATGGGCACAGAGGGGCAAAACAGCTGTCAATGGTTTGTCTGCTGGGTCTGTTCCCTAATCCTGGCTTGACTGTACAGGCTGTTGAAAGCAACAGGCTGAAGCTTTAGGGAGATCATTGTTTAAAAGGGCAGTCCTTCCTAGGACTGAAGGGAACTAATGGCAGTGACATGTTTTAATAAGTTAAATGTAGGTGACTGACACTGTGGTGTTCTAAAAAAATAAAAACCCTGCACGTTTGACATTTTTATGGTATCACAATCTAGAGGTTTTTAGTTTTTTTTATAAAGTAATTATTATGCCAGCATTTGGCAAACAGATGAACATAAGTAGCTTTGAAGAACAGATTCTGAAGTTCTGAACAAAAGGAAAACATGTAGTAAATAATGATATACAGACTTGTTACTTTAATGGTGATTAGATCATTCTAAGGAAGCCAATTACACAGATAAGTTCTGTCTTGTTTTATTTTATCATCTTTATCTAAAAAGGTTTAGACCCGCAGCGTGTGACTCTCTTTTAAAATTCAATTGTACAAGCTAAAAAACTGACATGTTCATTGTACTTGTACATCCACTCCCAGAACATGAATGTCTGTCGTGTGATACTTTGTAGATATTGGACCTTGGAAAAATATGTAGATACAGTCTTGAGTGTTTTCTGAACAAACTGTTAAGAATGTAGAGAATGTTTTGCATAGTGAACACTCCTCTTCTATCCCTTGTGAATGCAGCCTCTCGTCACTTCTGTATCCCTTAGATCAGGGGTGCGCAAACTGGGGGGCGGAGGGGTTTTGTTGGGGGGGTGCTGCACTTACAGAGGTCCCTTGTTCTTCCCCACAGCATTTAAATTAAATGCCGGGGGACCGTGCAAGGCCTCTGTAACTCTCACTTACCTTGACTCAGACCGTTTCGGGCGATGCGTCACCATGTCAACAAGGTGTCAAATGACACCGTGGGGTTACATGACCTCACATGACCAGTGTCGTCATTTGACACCACGTCGCCATGGCGACAAGGTGTTAAATGACACCACGGAGTCACGTGATGTGATGTCATTTGACGCTCTAGGGAAGGTAATGGGGGAGGGGGCAAGCACAGGGGGAGAGCAGACAAGGGGGTGCAGGCAAAAAGTTTGCACACCCCTGCCTTAGGCCCGGGCCATAGAGGGGTGAGGCGATCCAAGCCACGCTGACGCTGAGGCTCGCCTGCTGAAATCTGGGCGATTTCATGCCCATACAGGCGAGCCAGCGGGCGCGATCGGAGCCGGGGGGAGGTGGTTGGAGGCGGGGCAGTGACGTCGCTGGGCCAATCGCCCGCGACGCACTGACGTCGACGTCACAGCGCTGACGTCACAGCGCCATGACGTCGACACTGCTGTGCTGTGATTGGAGGTTTTCAGCCGACAGCGCGCTGAAAAACAGCTTGGCGCTCGGCTGAAACCTCCAACTCGTCAGCACGCCTGCGGACGCTCGCGTGAGCCCCCTCTCAAGGCATCCTCATTGAGGATGCAGGGGCTCAGCGCGGAGCGTCCGCACGCCTCAGCACTGCCTGTCCGTCTATGGACTCGGCCTTAGAGAGGCACAACTGCTACTTCCGACCCTGCTTTTTGTCAATCCCCAACAAAGAACTCCTGAGGGATAGACAATGTCCAATAAAAACCCAGAATAAAGCAGCACTGCACACGTGTACTGTATGTCATTTGATTTGAGAGCTAGTTGTCCCAGAAGTATACTTTGCTACCCTGTGCACAAGAATATGAAAATCCAAGGTCAAGGAAAGGACTTTTCTGGTGATTTAATTTATCTATGTTGTAGTACTTGGTGGGTAGGGCACTACACAGAATGAGTATAGCAGATTATACTGGATGTCCTTGGATCAAATAATTTATACAATCACGTGTGTCCATTTTGTTGCTTAAAGGAACAGTCTCACATGTCAGGCCAAAAGACATTAAACAATGTCTCAGAGCCATTGGATTTCTTAGATTCTTTTCCAGCCAAAGTAAAAATACCACCTATTTGTTTCCTGTGGAAAATTCGTATTTCTCTTTTCTTCAGGGCCACTGAATGCTCATCAACTACCTACGTTTATCTCTCTAATTATGGCATCATTACTTACAATGAGTTTGCCAACATAGATCAAACCAAAAACATATTTGCCTGTAGATTCAGTGTCATCACCAATGAAATTATTTAAAAATTGTAAACACTGCCCAAAAAGTTTTTTTGCCGAGATATATTTAAAAACCTTTTAAAACGTTACTTTGAAATGTCAGTGATTATATATATATATATATATATATATATATATATATATATATATATATATATATATATATATATTTTTTTTTTTTTAAAGTTTTAAAACCCCTGTATTTAATATTAAACATGCCACTGCCATTAGTTCACTGTGGTTCTAGGAGTGACTGCACCTTCTAGAAATCTCCGTGCAAAGTTCAACCAACACAAGCCGATTCATACATTTGAAGTTAAAGCAGAATTTATGTTTCAGACATTTTCCTAATTCATTTGCATTAGGTACATGATGTAATAAGTTATTCAATAAGCCCCAAAGCAGCCAATCGCACTGAGATTGACTTGAATGGGAGTTTTCTGAGATCGGTCGCTTGAGGGCCCTTTTGGATAAACCCTTTAGTGGCAGAGACCAATGCTAACAGATTCCAGTGGAATAAAAAAATGGCATCCCGGTTTGCGGTAGAAATGGATGTTCTTTCCCAAGGAGACATTATTCAGCAGAGCACACTGCCTAGTGCTTTTAAGCTTGTTCTATAGAGCATGGGTGAGCAACTCCAGTCCTCAAGCACCCCCCAACAGGACAGGTTTTCAGGATATCCCAGCTTCAGCACAGGTTGCTCAGTCAGAGGCGCAGTAGGAGACTGAGCCTCTGATTGAGCCACCTGTGCTGAAGCAGGGACTGATTGAGCCACCTGTGCTGAAGGAGGGATGTCCTTAAAACCAGACCTGTTAGGGGCGGGGGGCTTGATTGAGGACGAGTTGAGCACCCTTGCTGTTATGAATATGCAATCCCTGTTAAAATCAGTGTGCACTAATAGCAGAAATTAGTAAAACTGGTTAAATGTTTCTCATTTTCAGTGGTCACCCCATTTATTTTGGAATCGACCTTCTACATTTATCCTTCCAGTCAAAAGCAACATAACATGCGGATAGATAGTCAGCGGAGGAGACTAAACCACCCAGAGTCTCTTTATATAACATTCCCTAGTCAACTTTCATAAATGATTTAAAATACTTCATGACTTAACCCATAAATATTTAATTGCCGTTAGTTCATTTTGATCCTACAGACGTAGCAAGCCTTAACTTCTAAGCGCTAGGCCACGACCCCTGTCATGGCCGTGCCCCCGTCAGCCTCACAGGCACGTGCGGTCACGCGACTGCTGCCCCGATGGATTACCGCTGCAGGGGGTCTCATTCAGAAGTATAGACCCCTGCAGCATGATCACAGCAGGTACTGTGCCCGAAGCTGGGGATGGTAAGTCTTGCTACCTCTGTACACTAGACTGCACTTTTTAAAGTGTTTATGAAATAACAACAACCCAATTTGATACAGAAACCACTGGCAGTGAAAAGGGGTAAGCACATGTTTGCATGTATTTTGATTCCAGGTATGCTTATATTTGCATGCACACGCAAGGCAATATTTACTAAGCAGCGTGCTGTGCCAGAGGTGTGCAATTCATGGGTTGCAAACCCCTTACAGGTCTCCGGCAAATTTCTCCGTGAAACTCTCTCCCTGCTCTGTAACCCTCCGATCTACGACATCATCCAGGCCGATGGGGAAAGCCCGGAGCAGGGATCCATGGTGCAGGAAGGGAGCCACAGAGTCGCAAAGGCTGCTGCTGTAGTGGGAGGTTAATGCTGCAGGGGTTCCATACAGAAGAGGGGCCCTCGCTGAGTTAATCCTCTGTTTTGGCCTTGGGGCTTGGGTGTGGGCAGCAGGGCAGGGGGAAGGGAGGTCTCCAGGGGCGTAACCTCCATGCCACTAAAAACAATATGCATTTAGTATTATATAATATATAATAATACAGAACTGATTTAAGTACTCAATGGTTTAGCCGTTAGAGACCTCTTTCTCCAAAACAAGTCTATGATGATGTCAGTCACACTGAAAACAGGAACCATCCCATGTTGTCTAAAATAGATTCTAATGTTTTATTTATCCTCCTTCATTTACAGATCAACACTAGCAGCGTTCTCTTGAAGACAGGGTTTGATTTTCTGGACAACTGGTAACAAGAACCCAGCACACGTATTTGAAAGCTGTTGCAAAGAAAGGCAACTTCTCTTTCCGAGCTGATTTTATTGTAACGTGCAAACTCTTGCCTTCTTAGACTTCTTTTTGTAAAACCAGATACATTATTTTGTATACTTTTGTGATATGTTTGTCATTTGAACTTGTATATTTAGTAACGTCAAGCTATTCCCTTTAAAGGTGCATCCATGCTTTCATTTGGTTAAAAACAAATACATTTTCAACCAATCATACTAGTTACCATTTTCACTTTGTGGAATTTACATTTTTTTCTCTTCTTGCCGCTATTTAAATATACATTTTATCGTCGCTGCATGTTTTTATTTTTTACCCTAGACCTGCAAGTAGAAAAATTGTTATACAGTTATGATGGGAAGAAATGTCAACGTGATTTTTACCATTGTGCCAGAGTGAATGCACCATTAGGAGTGTTAAGTTAGTGTAATTATTGTGGGTACATGTTAAGATATTTGCCCTCACTTGTTATATTTGACATATATCTTAATGTATACATGGGTTTCAAGCCCATTCGTGTAAGTATCTTAAACCTAATTTGGAGGTTCAGTTCTACTTGAACTTTTTAATATACTATGTTACAATTTTAACTCAGTTACCATGTCTAATAACACCAGTAACGTTCTCCCACTATTCACTTATTTGTAGGAAGTTCATAACACAATACATTTAGGAAATGCATTAATATACTTTAAGCACTATACATACTGCACGCAGACGTTGTTCCAATAACCTTTATGATGAGCAGGGGAGGATAGTTCAGTGGCAGCCAGAGAGAACATTAGTTTAAAACAGCAGTGCAAGGGAAAAATTCCCTTAATGCAATCTTGCCTACATTATATGTTTTTAAGTGTTGGCTGTTGGCAACAAGGTCTTTGGTAACATAAAGCAGGAAGCCAAAGCTGAACTGCACTTCATTACAGAAGAGGGATATTATCTGTATCAAGTGTCACACCAGTTTTGGAGCAATGCTCCAGTTTTGCAAATTGCATATTTGCCGACTATTTATCAAGGTGTGTTGCTCCATTTTACTTTTTCCCCACTTGCACCATGATTATACATTTCGCTGCTCACATAGATGCAAATATTTGCTCCTCGTTTGGAGCAAATCGCACTATTTTTGATACATATTCCCTATGTTGTTTTGAACTTGCACCCGGTATTATTTCTGTTTTGCCATGATTCATGTGTACTTGTTGCCGTCTGTTTCTTTTATTTATCAGGCCACCCATTTCTCTTACAGCTATTGTTGTAATAGGTCAAATTACATCATTTGTGTGGGAGCAACTGCACATATATTCCGCTGTTCTTTAGACCTGATATTCAGGGGTCAAGGAGCAATCTGCATGAAGTAGGTCATTTTAGGTGCATGAGTAAAGAAAAAAGATATTCTATGAAAAATTGAAAGTAGGTTGTAGCTAGAAACATATCAGGTTGCAATAATAGAGTACAGTTAATAAATAAAGGAGGATGACTGCTTTTATACAGCAAGGAGAAACATTAATGAAATATATGTTGTACTTGATAAATAAAATGAGCACTGAACACAGAGGAGTCACCTAGCAACATGGGAATCATAAATAGCAGTGCAAATTGATCCTGTGTTTTTGGGTCTGTTTTTACTGCCTTTAATCAGACAGTCTCTCAACAAACTCCTCTCTGCGCGCGTGCGTGTGTGTGTGCGTGTGTGTGTGCGTGTGTGTGTGTGTGTGTGTGATATGTATATGTATGTGTGTGTATATATATATATATATATATATATATATATATATACATATATATATATATATATATATATATATATATAAATATATATAACACACACACACACACACACTATAAATATATATATATATATATATACATACATACTGTTGTGTTTGAGTTAATTATAGAAGCACTGTTAAATTATTAGATCTGCAAGGTATGAAATTGATTTACACAACAATTGTTATAGTGTCTTAATATCACATATCTAGATTCTAGATTCAACATCATGATTTTTACTGGATGTTGGAAAACAGTCTCTTAAATCAAATTTGTTTTTTTTTGCCTACCCAAAGTCTTAAAGCCGTCCAAACTTTCAACCATCTTCTTACTGATTCAAATACCAAAGTTTTCATGTTTTCATCTTGTTGAGTAACGGCGTTTGTTACATCACAACTTGGCATATCATGACTTCGACCACGTTATATCGCATTCTTGAGCTGTTTGAGTGATTGCCAATTGTTCCTAAAGCTACAGATCCCAATGAAGTCAATTCTTTAAAAAAAAAAAATCCAAACCCTATCTTATCCTCATTTTCAGGTCTCAAAAAATCCACTTGTCTCTTCTACGAGGATGAGTGGGAAATTGCGGGTGACTTGTGGAGCTGAAAGACCATGGCTGCTGTAGAGCCTCTACGGGAGTAGAACTGTCCATCACCACTGCCTCCTGAAGTCACTCTCCATGATGCCTTGCATATTGCTATGAGATGAGTGGTGATTGACCGCTCTGCTCCCTAAGAGGGTGTACAGCAGCCACCATCTTTCCTGCCATGGAAGGTAACATTTTTGGGGCCCTGTTCATTGTGTTTTTATATGTTTTTGTTTCTGCAGAATTACAGCATCTTTTCTATAACCGTAAAATGTCAGAAAAGAATAAAGAGTAAGTAATCTCTCCCCATAAAATACATCTACGGTGGCAGATACTCAACACGTTTTACATTTGCTGCAATTTTACAACTGTATTTGAACAAGACTAAATTATTGTGTGTTTGATTTACAAAACAAAAAGCGACCTTACAGTAAATCGCTCTCTCTCTCTCTCTCTGGTAATACCTAAAACGTGCTTCAGTTGCATGTGCTCAGGATTTAGCGTTCAGGATTTCTACCTTTTGTGCCCTTAATATCACGGTAGCTTATCTCGGGTGATCTTGCTCAAAACCTCTGTGTTGCTCATTCTGTGGTTTAAGATGCAAAGGTTTTGTATCTGGCGTTGTTGTTTTTTAACTTGTTACATATAGCAATGGGAAAGTACACTCCGCTGTTTATTAAATAAAGATACTTTTTTTTTTTATACAAGGCAATGGTAACACCTTAAAAGTATTTGGGTTTTGAACTACAGTATTCTATTTGTGTTCTCTCCTCCTCATGTAGAATAAACTTGCCTTAAACAATCCTGAGCTGATAGATTGCAAGTCATTAATACTATTTTGTGCGATATTGATTCACATTGTAATTAGTAGTATGATACATTACTGGCACAATATTCAATATTAAAATATGCAGCTACTGTATGCTTAAAATATTAAGATCAAGGCAAATATATGTATGCTTTTTCTAGAATGAATGGATTGATGGGTATAGTTGGAATTTCCCACACCCTGGTTGTGCGCTTTATTATATGCGATAATAAAACAAATGTGTTTACACTATTGGCAACAATGACTCTGATTACAAAGTAAGAGACCAAAGCTGCAAAGCTGAGTGGTACAATTACTTGGCAATCAATAGGCCCAACCTGGACTCGAAGCCGGTATACCCAATTGATATGGAAATAATCAATAATGTTTATAGCATGAGTACACCAAGAAACTAATTGCAAAGGGTAACATTTTCCGAGTACAGATCAGTTAAGCACATGGAAAGGCAACAGCACTACATGGCTGCAGATTTCAAGGTTATTGATATATGTTTTGTGTTTATCTCTTGTATAAATGGATTTTGCTTTGTCCTCCATTGATTCCTATGTAATCAATACACCTTTTAATCCCTCCGCTGCCAGAGATGAGTAGTAGAGATGCTGGTTTGGAAGGAATATAGTACCGCAGTATTAACCAGATCTCCTCTGCAGCCTCTTTGCTGTTACTGTGAGTTAGGAGCATCCACAATGCTATTGGGACGCTCCTCCTTCAATAAGTGTTTTGACTTATGGAGTTCTTGTAGTTTGTCAATTTTAAATGATAAACAATAACCTTTATTAAAGTCGGTTAAATATTCAGCATTTGTGTCCATTTGTCTTTTTGTTCCACGGGCTTACTCTGGTAGGCTTTCTTTATGTGTGTAAGTAAAGTTTTATAGATGAATATACGCTGCTGAAACCCTTCAGAAACCATAGACAATGTTAAAACATCCAGTAAATATTCTGTTTATAAAACCTTTTTATTTTATCAGTTTGACATGTGAAAACTGCTGGAATATATTGATGCATCACTTTTGTGTCAATTCATCAAAATATACCATATAAAATTGTAGTGGTCTATTCACTAAACCAGTGTTAACCTTTTTTTGATTAGGAAACCCTATCATAATATTCTGAATTCTGTGGAACCCCAACCCTCTCTAATAGCGTGACATTGGTGCATTGTAAGGAACCTCAACCCTCTCTAATAGCGTGACTGAGATCAGGTGCATTGTAAGAAACCCCAACCCTCTCTAATAGCACGTCTGAGATCAGATGCATTGTAAATTCTTCTGTATTTGGTACAATTTTCAAATGACCTGGAAATTGCAAGAAACTGTACCCACAGAACTCAAGGATTCCTAGGAACCCTTGTTGAAAAACACCATACTAAACTCTTGAAGCTGCAAAACTGAGGCAAAAGCAGTGCAAAACAACTGCACCAGATTATTCAAAGGAACAAGTCCAATTGATTTCAGTGAGATACATTTCTCTTAATACGCATGGTGGGCCACTAGTTTTACAGCTGAGAGTCAGACAAGTAAATAATGTATATATTTGTTTATTATAGGTTAATGTAGCCATAAAGGTTTTGCAATAAAATGAAATGACTCCGCCATGTAACACTTTCTGTACCTTTGTTTTAATAGAAATCAAATTTAAACACAACTCTACCACTCAAAGACTTTCCTACAGTGATACAACTGTGTAAGATACGATACCGATTAACTAGATAGTCCAGTGTCCTGCAGCCGAGAAAACTTGAAGGCCTGTTCAAAAGGCCTTCTTGATAGACATATACAGAAATAGTCCTCTTTGGCGCTGGGGTCCTGGTGTCTGATGTCGTTTTTTTTCTCCAATGGATATATGGAAAAAGAGATAACAACAATGCACATGCTTTAATACATTGTAGAACACTATATTCTTTTAAACACCTTAATGTGTAGTTTCCACATGTGGGTTTCCTGGCGTCCCACGTGTGTCGTCCGCTTCCGTCTCAGTGTGACGTCAGCCTTCTAGGTGGAACACCCCCTGTGTATGGAAGCCTTCTAGGGGAAAATCTCCTGTATACGGCAGCCGATTGGACAAGTGCTTCTCTCCAAGGTCCTCTCCTCCGTTATAGGGCAACTATCATCAGCTCTGGTCAACACAGTGCATGCATAGCTCTGCCCCAGGCAAGACGGATGAGGTAGCTTCAGACCAGGGACATCAGACCTCCAAAAAGAACCAGATTAAAGGGGCTGGTGACGGCTTGAATGTTCACACTGCGCGATTTTAAGAGGGAATTCGTGAGTGTAATTCCAATTGTTTTTAAGAGTTTTTTTTAAGTCAAGGATTTTTCATACGTTATTGTTCTATGGTTGTTATCCATTTTTTTTTCATATGGATCATGAGGCAAGATCTCTTCAGACAGTCCAGGAGGAGCATATATGGGGAAAAAGGAAACAAAACAGTGCAAATTTAAGTGCAGACGTTGAGATTAAGTGATTCGCTGAATGATGAAATCTTGGCTCTAATGGTCTATCTACTCACAAGATGTTTGTGGTATATGCGCAGTTGGCAGATAGGGCTGCCACCCAAAGTGGATGATGTATATTGTGGGGTTCCCTCCAGGCTCGTCTCATCAGTGTGGCAATGATATATATGGAGGAGAAAAACAGCACTACATAGCGCGATCTGCCTTGTATTAAACTTTATAAAAAAATAGACATAAAATGTGCACTTACAATGTGCTAGTATTAAATTCGCATTTTTCACATTAAAAGTGAATGAAGTGGGTGTTCCGCCGCTCTCACCGCCTCCTCTCTGGCTCCGGATCTCCTTCGTCTGCAACTTGGGATTCCAATCTCTGTGTGTCCTCCGGTGCGTGTGACATCACTGCTCAGTGGACGGTGCAGCTACGGATCCCTCACTAGTCCGAAACACCACTCAACGTGTTTCGCCCAGCCCTTGAAAGCTGTGTATGGCTTCGTCAGGAGTGTGTGAGTTGTGGGGTTAATAAATGTCTATATATACCCTCTCTGGTCTAATTAAACAATCAATCTAAACAATTATCTCAGCGCTATGGTAGATAATCTTATATATATAATCGGAACTTAATTACAACTTAATCACATCATGACAAATCTTTTAACATTATTTATTTCATTATGAAACATCATTCTCATAGATTTATACAATTCTTGGTATAAACCTATGAGAATGATGTTTCATAATGAAATAAATAATGTTAAAAGATTTGTCATGGTGTGATTAAGTTGTAATTAAATTCCGATTATATGATTATCTACCATAGCGCTGAGATAATTGTTTAGATTGATTGTTTAATTAGACCAGAGAGGTTTATTTATAGACATTTATTAACCCCACAACTCACAAACTCCTGACGAAGCCATACACAGCTTTCAAGGGCTGGGCGAAACGCGTTGAGTGGTGTTTTGGACTAGTGAGGGATCCGTAGCTGCACCGTCCACTGAGCAGTGATGTCACACGCACCGGAGGACACACAGAGATTGGAATCCCAAGTTGCAGACGAAGGAGATCCGGAGCCAGAGAGGAGGCGGTGAGAGCGGCGGAACACCCACTTCATTCACTTTTAATGTGAAAAATGCGAATTTAATACTAGCACATTGTAAGTGCACATTTTATATGTCTATTTTTTTATAAAGTTTAATACAAGGCAGATCGCGCTATGTAGTCAAAAAAACAAGAAACACAGCGCACAACGCTCATAGTGCATTAAATGATATCTTTAGTAACCAAAATAAGAAGGTAAGTATTGTGCGTACATAAAACAAAATTTAAACAAGCATTTCAGGGTTATTGTTACCCAAGCACCAACGGACGCCTGTGATGGTCTCGTGGCTCTCTCCTTCTCACTCCAACAACCTCGATGTAGGGCCTGGAAAATCTCCACTCCAAACGCTGGTGTTTTGGCCTCTCGCCTTAGGGAAAGGCTAGTGCAGCTTCAGCAGTCCAGAAAAAGACCTCCGCTTATATGCGTTGTGCCCGTCACTGCATAAATCTCGTGTATAACGGAGCAGCGGAGTACACGCGGTTTTGCGTCCTGGGAGTGCTGGGATGTAGAGGGTTCGCAAATGTCATCAATCCTACGCGTTTCGCGTAGGATTGATGACATTTGCGAACCCTCTACATCCCAGCACTCCCAGAGAACTGATCCGGTGTCCTGCAGACTTGCGACGAAGTCTCGCGATCTTGTGACGTCACAGACCCGGAAGAAGCTCTCGACCAGGACGCAAAACCGCGTGTACTCCGCTGCTCCGTTATACACGAGATTTATGCAGTGACGGGCACAACGCATATAAGCGGAGGTCTTTTTCTGGACTGCTGAAGCTGCACTAGCCTTTCCCTAAGGCGAGAGGCCAAAACACCAGCGTTTGGAGTGGAGATTTTCCAGGCCCTACATCGAGGTTGTTGGAGTGAGAAGGAGAGAGCCACGAGACCATCACAGGCGTCCGTTGGTGCTTGGGTAACAATAACCCTGAAATGCTTGTTTAAATTTTGTTTTATGTACGCACAATACTTACCTTCTTATTTTGGTTACTAAAGATATCATTTAATGCACTATGAGCGTTGTGCGCTGTGTTTCTTGTTTTTTTGTGTGCATTTAGGGGGGACCAGAGCCATCCCTGGTGTCACAGCTGCAGACGCTCCATAAATATTCATACTATACACAAGGTCACCTATTTAATTGTATCACATTCATCACGTTATTTATATATTGTTGTTGCGCACTTTTCTTTTGTTCACCTATTTCACCGCGCTATGTAGTGCTGTTTTTCTCCTCCATATATATCATTGCCACACTGATGAGACGAGCCTGGAGGGAACCCCACAATATACATCATCCACTTTGGGTGGCAGCCCTATCTGCCAACTGCGCATATACCACAAACATCTTGTGAGTAGATAGACCATTAGAGCCAAGATTTCATCATTCAGCGAATCACTTAATCTCAACGTCTGCACTTAAATTTGCACTGTTTTGTTTCCTTTTTCCCCATATATGCTCCTCCTGGACTGTCTGAACTATATCATTCTACTTGGGACCCGGGACACAGGTTCCACCAGAGGGTTCGAGCAGGGATATATTATTTGAGCACATATTGTATATTGCACTATTAACTCGTACTTACTGTCACTTATATATTTTAAGTAGTGAGCGCCTTTTATTCACTATTATCCGCAAGATCTCTTCACTCAGTGTAATCTATGCTGAAGATATCAATATGCTATAAGTTGAGTTTTTCTATCACTAATTTTCCACTACAATTAGGGTGTGTTTCCACTGTGTAACAAGCACCAATTGCCAATTTGATATAAGGTTTACTGGAGAATACATAACACTCTTACAGGTATATCATATATTCACTTGTGTAAGGTATCTTAGGGTTCACATCTTGGGGGATCAGATAAGGTTGCTTTATTTTGTGGAAAATACACATTAAGGTGTTTAAAAGAATATAGTGTTCTACAATGTATTGAAGCACGTGTATTGTTGTTATCTCTTTTCCCATATATCCATTGGAGAGAAAAAACATCAGACACCAGGCCCCCAGCGCCAAAGAGGACTATTTCTGTATATACCTTTGTTTTAATGTTTAACAGCTTTCCATGTGTTAGAAACGTTTTATTTACAAATTATCACGGGACGCCTGCCAACCTAATTAAGGAATTAAGCCAGAATTCTAAAGTGCCACAAATGAGTAATAAAGCAGTGCATCACAATATCAGATATTATAGGCTAAAGCAGTAAAATTCTGGGCATTATTGAAAACCCTTCTCTCTGATTGGTTAAAATTGGAAAATTGGAATTTTAGCAGCTTGTAATGTGTAGTTTTCAATGTGTATATTTCCAGCCAATTGGCTTTCAGAACAGCTGGGGCAGGGGATTGGTCAGAATGAAGTAATAGCTCTGAGACAGGGCAGGGGATTGGTCAGGAAGTATCAGCCATGGGTTGACTCCTCCCCCTCCTGAGCTGACTGAGATTTCTGAGCAGATTCAGTTGAATTGGGGGGCAGAGAGTCTGCAAAGTTTAGTAAGTGGCTGCATTTTTTATTGTGGCTTCAGTGTGTGTGTGTGTGTGTGTCTCAGTAGCAGTGTTTATGGGTATAGCAGCAGTGTGTGTGTTGTGTTGTGCTGCAGCAGAGTTTCTGTGTATAGAGCTGCTGTGTTGTGTGTGTGTAGAGCTGCTGTGTTTGTGTGTGTGTGTGTGTGTGTGTGTAGAGGTGCAGTGTTGTGTGTGTGTGTAGAGGTGCAGTGTTGTGTGTGTGTGTAGAGGTGCAGTGTTGTGTGTGTGTGTGTAGAGGTGCAGTGTGTGTGTGTGTGGAGGTGCAGTGTTGTGTGTGTGTGTGTGTGTAGAGGTGCTGTGTTTTGAGTGTAAAGGTGCTGTGTTGTGTGTGTAGAGCTCCAGTGTGTGTGGTGTGCTTGTGTGTGTAGAGGTGCTGTGTTGTGTGTTGTGTGTTGTGTGTTGTGTGTTGTGTGTTGTGTGTTGTGTGTTGTGTGTTGTGTGTTGTGTGTTGTGTGTGTGTGTACAGAGGGGGCGGCAGTGTGTGGCTATAGATAGCTGCAGTGTAAGCGTATATAGAGGTGGTTTCGTGTATTTATCCTTTTATTTTAATAAAAAAATCTATATAACTATACAAAAGTGTCTATTATTTATGGAAAAAAGTCTACATTTAGCCTATAATAGTAATAATCCCCTCAGAACAGGGCATTACTGGCAAATAATGCCCTGGCTGGGTTAAAGTCCCTTGGCTTCGCCCCCGGGCCATGAACTCTTCGAGCCAGGGCATTATTGGCCAGTAATGCCCTGTTCTTCGGGGATTATTACTTAAATAATAAACATCCTATCCATGTTTGTTACATAATGAAGTATACAATCATAATGAACAGAAAGTAAAGACATATATATATATATATATATATATATATATATATATATATATATATCCATCCCCTCTTTATCTGACCTAAAAGAGGGCTACAGTACATCAAAGTTGTCACAGGAGACAAGAGCACTTAACACCAGGATTGTAGGTACCAGACAAGGCAAAAGGTTAAATAAAACAAGTTTACTTTGACCGAAGTCAGCAGACACAGCACTACACACAGTGGGACACAAACTCATTTAAAACAGGGAAAACTAACAACTATCTGTCATCTCAATTTAGCTTAGTTTAGGTTGAACTTGATGGACACATGTCTTTTTTTTTAACCTCACCTACTATGTAACTAGGGGCCGGGCACCACTTCCAAGGCTTACCCGGGCAGTTTCTCTCCATCTGTTGTGGGTACTGCAGCAGTCCAAAGATGCTACTTGCACTATAGCAAGTTCAAATAACCCGCTCGCTTCCACTACGAGCCTCGCTTTGGTGTCTCTGGCAAAAATATCTGATGACACCTACTAAACTACGACCAGAATAGTCTGTGGAGCTGAAATCGGCAGCTCTTTACATAGGCTCCCGTTTCCATAGAAGGCATGGAAGATTGGTCATCACCCTATCAGCATACGGATGCTGCGAAAGACCAATTACCGAGCGGAGGCTCATCTGTGACGGGCCAACCCAGAGCGTGGGAGGTGACCATGCCCCTAAGCCAGCCTACAGAGGGTGGCTTGTGGAGGAGTGGGAAATTCAAACCACCCAATAGGAATCGTGCCTACTGGGCTCAAACCCCGCAATAGTTCCCTCAACCAGCCTAATTTCTCCCATAGAGATAGATGCCTCGGAGTCTGAGCTGAATAAAGGCTCAGCTTGGAGAGGCATTGTTCCACAGATCTGAGTCAGCAACCCTCCCGACTCCCAATAATGGCTGGAGCATTTCACCACACACACCCTGGATAGCAGGACCGTATCTCTTTGTCTGCAGGCTGGTTGAGTGAATATCCAGCCCTACACACAAATACAGCAGTAAAACATGTTCAGCTTAATCTACACAACATACAAACCAAATTACGTTAGGCCCAGGGATACTGGGTTAACCCCTGAGTATCCATTAAGACAGGTTAGGGCACTGCCCGGGCTAAACCTGTATTTATATGAGATGCATTTGCCCCTACTGTCACAGAGATGTCTTATTTACAGTGGTGCTCAGTGTCTATTAACCTTCTCAGGGTGCTGGCATTCGGGCTGACTGGGCTGAATGACTGACACCCGATCAAGCACTGATATACCAAACTGTATTTGGAACTGCTTTATTCTTTATTTCAAAATATGAGTGTACATCTCACAGATTATCTTCAACACACCCCATCCACATTGCAGACCATCTGCACTATTATATGTTTTCTATTTTTCATAATTTGGTGATATCTGCGCTCCCAAACTCCACCGCCCAGTACAGCAATGTGGGGTGCCAGGAACGTTATTGATACAAACTAGAGCTTTATTAACTCCTTTGATTCTGGTTCCACGTGGAAGGACATATTTTCTTCAAAGACAGAAAGGCCAGCGCATCATACAAAATGACACAACATATAGTGCAATACCTCAGTGCTTATCTGCTCATGAAAAGGGGTCATTTAGTTCAATCCTTTGTCCAAAAGGTTATAAGCCTGCAGCCACTTCACGGCATGCCCAATCTGCAGGTCCCAACACTACGTGGCACAATTCTCATGTACCTCTCTTTTCTGCTGGAGGGAGAAAGACCATACTGGGTCTGTGATCCACAGGATCATGATAAAAACTGCTAATTGGAAAGTGGGGCGGGGCGAGCTTTAAACCATGGGTAGGACCGCCACACCTCAAGCAACAACAGCTGCATAACCCATCAAGCTCCAGAACCCCAAAACCCACCCTCACATCATATATACAGCATATGTATTAGTGTCAAAAAGCAGTGCTACTGAGCGTGGCAAGACATATTTTCTTCAGACAATCATGAGTGACAAATAATTCAGTTGAATTAGGTATTCTTCCCTGGTAGCTCTCATAACTATCCAAGGGAGCTTCTGGACTTGGTACCCTTATCTCTGGGTCTGCATTTGGATTTGCCTCCCCACCAGGACCCATGGTAGGGATACTCCTATTGTCAGGGACACATATCCTGTCACTGAGCAGTACCATCCTTTTCCTGTATTGTGGGCTCAAAGGTCATCTTGCCGAAAATTGTCCTAAATCAGGGAAACACCAGTGTCCAGTGAAGATAGAGGAATTTTCTCTGGGCATTTCTTATATTCCTTCTCCATCCCAACCTGCATGGCTCCTCCTGCTGGTTTCACTTTCCTGGGGATCAGCCTCCATCTTCACTCAGGCTTTTGTGGACTCAGGAGCCGCAGGGGGTATTTCATTGATCACGCATTTGCGGAACTCCACTCCATTCCTCTCCGTACTAGGGCGACCCCGGTAGCATTAGTGGCTATTGATTGAAGACCTCTGATACCTGGGACCATCACCCTCGAGACTAATCCTTCTCTGGTGTCGCTGGGGGCACTCCACAAGGAGACACTTTCATTCTATGTCATTTGCTCTCCCTATACTCAAGTGGTCCTAGGCCTTCCCTTGTTGCAGCACCACAACCCCAAGATCGATTGGACCAGTCAAGTGAAAGCCTGGGGACAACAATGCCATAAATCTTGTCTTCCGAGGCTTTGCACCATTTCCGGGTTTCAACCACCCACAGAGACTTCTTCGTCGTGCCTTAAAGTTTTTTTACCAGGAGTTTGCCAATGCATTTGACAAAAAACAGTCAGAGGAGTTACCGCTACACCGATCTTACGTTTCTACCATCGACCTACTCCCAGGGGCCACCCATCCTCAAGGCCGCACTTACCCCCTTTCATTACCCCTGCTCTCCTCGTTAACCCCTCTCTCCCCGTTACCCCCCCTCTCCTCGTTACCCCCTTACGGAACCAGAAATCAAGGCAGAACCACCCATCCGTGGACCCATTTATCCATGGATTTTGTCGTAGAATTGCCGCCCTCCAGGGGTATGGCTACCATACTGGTCGTAGTCGATTGCTTACACGCCAAGCCCATTTTGTTCCTCTCAGGAAGCTACCTACAGCCTCCGAACTTTCTGAAATCTTTATTAAGGAGACATTTCGCTTTCATGGAGTCCCAACGGTTATGGTCTCGGACCGCGGATCCCAATTCGTCTCAAGATTCCGGAAGGTCTTCTGTCAAAGAATGGGTATCTCCTTCATTTTTCTTCTTCTTACCATCCCCAGTCCAATGGACTCAGGGAAGGGGCTAGTCAGTCCTTGGAGCAATGCCTGCAATGTTTTGCATCTGAACTACAGGATGACTGGGTTTATCTGCTCCCGTGGGCCGAGATTTCCTGCAATTCCATGAAACATGATTCCACACTGGAATCTCCATTCTTCTGTGCCTATGGGTACCACACTGTTGCCCTTCCTCCTTCCAATCATCTCTCCAGAGTTCCTGCAGTGGATAATAAAATCCAAGAACTCCAATTACCCTGGAAGAAGATCCAGGCCAATCCGGCCAAAGCTGCCTTCCAGCAAGAGACCCAGGTGGATAAACGTCGACGACCATCCCTCCCGTTTCAAGTGGGAGATAAGGTCTGGCTGGTTACAAAAAATATCCAGCTGAAACTGCCTTCCTCCAAACTTGGGCCCAAATTCATTGGACCTTACAAAATCCTGAAACAGGTCAACCCGGTGGCCTTCAAATTGGACCTTCCGGCTAGCTTAAGGATACCTCCAGTGTTCCATGTCTCCCTCCTCAAGCCTTTAGTCCAAACAGCTTCCGTTCTCCTATTCCTATAATGTATTGGTAGTGCACCGCATTGGGTACTCCATCAGTAGATACTCTCAACCGAATATCAACCGGCAATCTAGCTTCCCTTCTGAACATCATGAAATAAGGTGAGAAGCCCATGGACTCATGTCGGGTGCAGTTGTAAGCATGTACCAGATGTTCAACATGCTTGCTCCAACTAAATTTTTCAGTCTCTTTTAACATACCAAGTATATCAAGCAGTGTTCTATTGAACCGTTCGGGTAGGGCAGGATCATAGGGAGTGGTATGTGATTTCTCAATCTTGAGTAATTTCAACTGTTCTTTTATAAGTCTGCTCTCAATATCACGACCCTAATCAGAGTGCATCCTGTTAGGTAAGCTATAATGAATAAAGTATTTTTCCCATAGTACTTTAGCCACAGTTAAGGCTTTTTGATCTTTAGTGGGAAAGGCCTGTGCATATCGGGTATAATGGTCAGTTATTACTAGAACATTTTCAATGCCCCGGGAAACTGGCTCTATGCACAGGAAGTCCATATATACTAGGTCCATTGGACCAGAACTTTTCAGATGACCCATTGGGGCTGCTCGCGTAGGCAATATCTTCCTCTGAATACACCTTAGATATTTTCGGCAATATCGCTTCACAGATTCCCTCATTTTCGGCCAGTAGAACTGATCTTTTATTAGTTCATAGGTCTTTTCCACTCCCAAATGCCCAAGGTCGTTAAGCAAAGATCTCAGGACCATATATTGGAGTCTCCTTGGAAGAACCAGCTGTCTCCTGTCAGGGTGGTTGTGATAGGGAACAACTCTATACATTGTTTATTTGAAATTTGTCCCATTCTCTCATGAGGAGGGCAACCGTATCCACAGGAGCACGCTTGATTAATGTGGATTTCAGTTTTTGTACTGCCCGGTGCAGGGGCCCGCACACTGGATCACTTATCTGAGCTTCAATTATGTCCTTCCACCTCATTACAGACCCTTTTGTTATTGACATTGACCAAGGGTAACAGTATTCAGCCGGAAGCGCATTGGTCTGACATCCCAGAGAATCCACAACTCGAAGTTCAGAGAAGGCTACTTTTCCTTCCAGTATGGCAGTAGCAGAACACATGGCATGAATCCCTGAGCCAGGATTTTCTTCCCATTCTTTATCTTTAGAAGCTGGGTTTAATCCAGGCCTCCGGGACAGAGCATAGGCCCCAATGTTCTTGTATTTTAAGGTGAAGCTGTAGTTGGATAGTGTGGCCAACCACCTGTGACCAGTGGCATCCAATTTGGCGGATGTCAGGATGTATTTAAGAGGATTATTGTCCGTTCTTACTTTAAAGGACACCCCATAGAGGTAGTCGTGCAACGATGGCCAACGGTGGCCCACTTTAATGCCAAAAACTCCAATTTATGGACAGGGTAATTCTTCTCACTTAGTGTCAAGCTGCGACTCACATAAGAAACAGGACAGAGACCCGTAAGATGTTTCTGATGAAGTACCACTCCCAGCCATTCAAAACTGGCATCCATATGCAACACATGCGGTTGATCTAGATCTGCATATGCCAAAGCAGGAGCTTAGCTGAGACTTTTATTCAGCCTCATGAAGGCCTCCTCACAGGCGAGAGTCCACTTCTTGCCAAACGGTGCTTACAGATTCATAGATCTCTGATGGTAATCATCAGGACAGATCTTCAGCAAGCTATTCAGTGCTTTGGCGATACAAGCATATCTTTCTACAAATCTCCTATAGTAGCCGCAGAACCATAAAAAGGTTACAAAAAACACCCCATTCTCAAGGCAAGGCCAGTTTACCTTTGCAGTGTCGGTTGCCACCCCCTCAACAGATACAATATGACCCACGTAGGGGACTGAGTTTTGGGAGAACTTGCACTTGTCGAGGGACAACTTGAATCCTTCCTGTTGTAATCGATCCAGAACCTTCAGGAGATGTTCCTCATGTTCCTCCAGTGTCCGCCCAAAGATTATAATGTCATCCAAATATACTAGACATTCTCTTGAATTCATGCCAGTGACGGTCTTCTCCATCAACTGCTGAAAAGTGGCGGGGGCTCCACAGATACCTTGGGACACCCGGGTGAACTGATAGCACCATAAAGGACAGATGAACGCAATTTTCTCTTGGTCGTCTGGACTCATGTGAATCTGGTAATACCCAGAACGTAGATCCAGTACACTGAACCAAATCGACTGCCTGCTAGTACGCTAAGGATCGCCTCAATTCGGAGTAGGGTGTATTGATCCGGAACAGTTCTGTGTAACGGGTGCTCACCAAACAAGATGGGACAGCGAGGCAGAGGTGGGAATGTTAGTATACCGACCTCCAGCTGCGTGAGCACGTCCGGAGTGCAGAGTGGTAGTCGTGTAGCCGGGTCAGGGTTGGAGAAGTGAGGATAGTTGTAATGCTCGCCGTGGTCAAGGGGAACCAAGCCGGGCAGTAAATCGATGGGGCAATCGAATGACCGGTGGGGTGGTAGTTCCTCAGATTGTGCTTTGTTAAAGATGTCCTGGAAGTCATAGTAGATTTCAGGTAAGTGTATGTTTACCTGTTCCGGTACTGAAACCCCACATCATTTTTTGGAAGAGGCAGAGCAGTTATTCAAGCAATGAGGGCACCATTGGAAGGGCTCCGACTTGGCCCAGTCTATGCGAGGGTTATGCACTTGGAGTCATGGAAGTCCAAGGATGACGTTGAGTGTAGGGGTATGGATGACGTCCAATTGGATCTTCTCGGTGTGAATCTCTCCTGTCCACAACTGAAAGGAAATGGTTTGCAGAGATATAAATGTAGGTAGTAAGGGGCGGCCATCAATGGCCTCCAGTCCCACTGGGTGCTTCTTGTGTACCAAAGAATTTTATTTCTCTCCGCTAATCCCTGGTCAATGAAATTACCCCCTGACTCGGAATACAGAAAGGCCCGTGCGGTGGTATGGATGGTATCGCCAGTTAAAGTAACAGGGACAAGAATCCAAGTTGACTTTTTTTGGGGGGGAGGAGAAGGAGATAGTTTTCCCAGTGCGATTCTCCTGGCTCTCACTGGGCCTTGACATTTCCCGATTTGTGAGGACAAGAAGGTACCTGATGTCAGATGTTAATGCAGTATAGACAGAGTCCGGCATTGTGTCTGCGTTGTTTTTCGCCGGGAGATAGATTATTGCCGCAGAGTTGCATGGGTTCCTCCGGGTCCGACGGAGACGGGTTAACAGCCCCTGTGTAAAAACTGTAAGGGGCTTGTATACCTTGCTTGCGCTGAGTTCTTTCGACTCTTCTTTCCTGTAGCCGCTGGTCTACCCCGATGCATAGAGCGACGAGCTCCTCCAGTTGTGTGGGACGTTCCTGTGCCGTGAATTTGTACTTGTGTAGATGAAGATCATAGAAGGACTGGTAAACTATGGTTATTTGGGAACCGGTGTCCAATAATGAGGAAGCATAGATCCCCTCAATCAGCACCTATACTACTAAAGTAGGGTCGACTCATCTTGAGAGGTCAGATGTGGACTCCTTTCCGGGAGTAGGAGGTGCTGCGCTCCTCCCACTGATTGGCAGCTGATCCCTAGGGTGAGTAGCAAAAGTCAAAGCCACTAACATAGAAATTACCTTCTGGGTACAATTCCTCCTTACATTCCCACATTCATAGCAGTGAAGGGAGTATTGGGGCCCCGAACTGAAGTGAGGGGCCAGGCTCCGAGACGCCTGAGGAGTACGAGGAACTGCCGGGGGGACTCCTGAGTCGCAGTTTCATCAGGATCTCCCATCGCAACGGCTCCCTTGGACGGGCTGGCCGTGTGCTCTCGGTGCTTGGTGTCACAGTTTTTCTTGGGAGTGTGTAAACGCAAGGTAACTACATGAACTTGCACCCGATCCATTCATTCTCCAAAACTAGGAAGGTTCGCCGTAGAAAGAGAGCATTTAAACAGAAGGGCTATTGGGTGTGAAGGCAATGATCCCTGCAGCAACTGTTTAGTTCGATATTTGTCTACCGCTGATAACGCAATGACCTTCCTTGAGAGCAAGGTCCAGAGTGCTAGCTGTAAGCGTCGGATGAACACAGACAGGTATTTCCCCTCGTTTTGTTTAAGAGCGTGGAATTTGACTAATAGTTCAATGTCATCATCCTTAGTGCCGTAGGTGAGCCTGTGAAGATTGTGCACGGTTTTCTGCCAGCTGTTGCAGTACTTCCACAAGTATTGTTTCCATCACTGGACTACCCCCTCTGCTAGCAGGCCTGGGGCCACAACTTGATTCGGAGTTGCCCCATCCCTTTCAGGGACTACCCGAAGCTGACAGGGAGACAGCCACCTAGGTAATCCCGTGTCCGGACCCAGAACTAGATTCCTCTGCCTTGATCTCCGCCTCGGGGTATATAAGAGGACATCCCCCAGACGGGGCTCTGTGGAGCTCCAGGGCCTTGGGTCCATCATTTTCCTTTAAGTCATTACTGCTGGCGAATATTACTGTATCCCAGGTGGGGTCCTGATCCGATACTCGGCACAAAATCCAGACCTTAGCTAACTTCGGGACTGCATCAATGGGACTGCATTGGGAACACACATAGGAGGTCATAGAAGAGAGTTTCTTTTGTAATGTGGCTGATGGCTACGACGTGGCAGGGAGGTACCATTCTGAGGACCGAAACGTCGGTTGGTTGCAGTGCCAGTATGTTTTAATACATATGCTTTTGGAATAACTCTGTGTGCTGTCTCTCTTTGCCAGTGTCAAACCTGGTAATTTTTAGACTATTGGACTTTTATGGGATAAGCATCTGTCTTTATGACATGGAAGGCGTAGTGCACTTCTGGATTTGCGTATATATATCTCGGGAATAATCACTCACACAACAGTATAAACAATAGAAACTTTACCAGCAGGGTCCAACATAACGCTTATGCATGCATAATAACATAACACAGCAATAATAACAGCACAATCCCTTCTCTCACAGGGAGGATAATCATACCTCTCCTCCCTCCTGACGACTCTATCCCCAATACCCCTGGGATATTGTATGTTAGCCCAAGGTCATATGGTGTGTGTGAAGGTAACACTACCCCCCTGAAGTCATTATTGCACGTTGGATACCTTCCCTTTGGATGCGCAAACAGTAGCCTCCCTCTTAGGAGAAAGGCATTTGGGGTGTCCCTCGATGCAGGGCCTCCAAATAAATTCACCTCGCTCCTTATCACCGGCAGCTGCTCACGTGGTCTCTGGGCCTGAGGAGTTTTTTTCCTGGAGTCCGTCCCACTCCGCAGCTTCTCCACTGATATCACTACAGTGAAGGGTCCCTAACTTATGGGCAGCCCTACAGCACTCAGACTACCATGGCTGGGGTCTAACTGGGCCCTCTGGGGAAACACTAAGCCAATCCCAGGCAGCCTCACTGGCTCCCGAGACAGTGCTTGCACTTTGCGTACTCCGCCAGCACTGACTGTGCACGTCACAGTCCCAGTGTATATCCTGTTAGTCTCTGTCCCTCCCAAAATGGCCACCACTGCCTCCTCAGAGTCAGCCTGAGGAGCTGTATAAACGCTCCTGGAGGTGTGGGGGAATACCCTGCTTCACAAGTATAAAACCTCAGTACCAGAGAACTGTATGCGAGGCAAGCAGAGTAGGATACAGAGTAGTGAAGCCCTCTCCTACAACAGTGAGGAAGGGGATCCCCTGGTGGGACCCTGGGAAGATAGGGTTTAAAAAGTCATCAGAAGCATGGTTAACCCCAATATGAATTAAAGCAACCCTTTTTAATGTAAAAAGCAATGTGCCTTCTCAGGATTGCAATGATGCAGCTGAGGAAGAGTTGTACCCGACTATAGTATGAATAAAGACTATTTTGTTTAAAAACTACACAATTCCTAGCGCCCATCTTTACCATCTGCATATATGCCCAGCTTGAGTGGATCAGCACCCCTGACAAAGATAATACACCTTGAGTAGCCAGCAACACAATAATCTATGTAAACTCCCTTATAGCCAGGCAGGAAGGGTTACATAAAAAATAACAAATAAAACACACGGGGAACTGTACCTTTAAACTAACAAATCCAAATAGCCATCCATAAAGCAATCTTTTATAAAGGAATGTAGCTATCCAGCTGGCTTCCTTAAACAAATAATAAAGCAAATATGTTACTGCTTTGAACTTTAAGACCCCCAGATGATAGACTGAGTCAAATAATTAAACTGTGCAAGCATGAACCAACAAGGAATGGGTTAATGTTTGATTGCAGAATAGTGTATATTTGATGAAGATCAGCAAAATATCTTTTCAAGATATAGGCAAATACAGCTGCATGTTGCATAAGGTCTATGGATAATTGACCGTGCCTCAAGATATAGACTTTTGCAACACGATTACAGTACCCTGACACTCAAATCTGCTACTGTAAACACTTAAACATACCCCTACACTCGGGCCCATTCTATAGTGCCTGCGTTTGCTGCGCCATGCGTGCGCGCTGCATTTATAGCTGGCTGACATTAGTCAGCCTTTCTAAAATGGCGCCGGGCACGCGCACGGCAGGGAGAGTGGAACCGGCCGACAGGGGGGAAGATGAAAAAAAGAAAGCATTTGTGCCGCTACCGCCGCTGAAAATTTAAGTATATGTGTGTATATGTGTACTGTATGTTTGTATGTGTGTGTGTTGTTATCGGCCGCCTTAGGGCAAGGTGAGTAAGGCAGCCGCCCTGTGGCCTGTGTGGGGCCCCCGGACCAGCAGAGAGAGGTGGGTGCGGGGTGTGGTCATGCTGGCTCACTCTTACCTTCTTCGCAGTGGCCCACCTCCTTCAGCGTTGCGTTGCCATGACAATGCAATGTCACAGCATCGTATGACACCACATTGCCATGGCAACGTGATGTCACATAACTCCGTTCCAGTCTTATGCTGCCAGAAGAGGGCTGCTGGCCTAGGTAAGTCTCGCTTTTATTTTATTTTTTTATTTTATTTTTTTATTTTATTTTTTTACAACAGGGCCCTGCTGCCAACATGTCATCTTGAGCCCCGCAAAGCCTAAGGACCGGCCTTGTGGATGATAACATAAGTGCTGCTTATCGTATTTAAAACTAGAGATTTAGGCCAGAATTCACTAAGCCCCAATAAGAGGTATTGAAGCGCGATCTGGCATTAGCTGCCAGTGTCTTAAATGGCAGCTAACGTGGGATTGAGCTCCAATTCTTAGTTAATCTCCCCCTCCCAGTAGGCCCTAATTTACTAAACAGTGTTCTGCCATGAGACACCATACAGTCCATTGACTTGAATGGTTTGTAAGGTGCCTTTCAGTTTCAAAAGGTGGCTTGTGTCTGTAACAACTCTGCCTGGTATGTGCATGCTGTGGGGAAACATGTGTAGCCATGTGTAAAATTTGTGTACATATCTCTTTCTCATGCTGGCAGTAAACCTGGTAAGTATGCAGGATTGCCAGCAACAATCAGGGAGGTTTGCCCTCAAACCCTGGTGAGGTGTCATATGTCCCAAAGGAAGTGACAACATGCTTTGTGTCCACCCTTAGTGACACAGAGGGTGTCTGTTTTCTGGAGGTGATATAAGACACATCACTGCCTAAAGTTAGCAGTTCAGTTCTGTTGGTGTTTTGACTCTGTTCAGGAGAGTCATGTAGAGGTCTGCAACAGTGTTGCAGAGTCTGATGCAATAGCTGTGAGTCTGGGCAGCTCAAGAGAGACAAGCTGGTGAATCTCCCTGAGGGGAGAGGTGGAGAGAAACTCTATTAGAGGAGAAGAAACCTTCCTAGTGGAGTGCAGCAGAGAGATGAGCGGCTAGACTGCTAGCTGTGAGGGGCAGCTGGCCCATACCACCAAGCAACAATAAAGATGCCCTGTTCAAAGACAACCCCACTGTGTGAGTGTGAAGTTACTCTCCAGCGGAAGGCACCACCAAGGAGGAGTTCCTCATCAGAAACATCCCCTTGTGGATGCAGGGATCCTGATGAGGTGGAGTCGCTGCACTGGATGTAGGTAGGACTCACGCATGCTACCTCAGCTGAATGTCTGGGTTGGCATTCCCCACACAATATCATGCGGGAGACTCAGGAGTCCTATTGCCAACAGGTGCACCACCAGACACTACCATGTAATGGGGACTAGTTAGACCACAGGGGCCAATCTGAGATTGGGTGGGTCCAGAAAGACCGTTACACATATCTTAAAGAACAAGCTGAAGGTCACGTTGAGCATCACAAGAGCATCACTGAAAGCAGAGCTTAGAGGCCAGGTGACTCTGTATGAGAAGGAGCATGAGAAGGTCCAGAAACTAGAGCAAGAGATGGAGGAGCAGAGAGGCTTCTCCATCCCCAAAAGTCAGTACACACAGGAGAAAGAGGAGTGGCAGACAGAAGCAGCAGCGATCCTAGTGACAAAAACTGCATAGCTCCAAAATATGAAGGAGGCTCTGATGCAAACATAGAGCAAGCACCAGGAAGAGGTGAAGGCCCAGAGAGGGGACTTGCAGGATCAAATTTATGAGTTGCTGATGCAGATTGCTGAGCACAAGATACAGCTCGCTGAGAGGGAGGAGGTGTCCGTCAAGTGGCCAGCCTGACATTGCGCTATGAAACCGAGATAGCCGATACTCGCAAGCTGCTGGACCACACGGCAAATGAGAGGGCCCAGCTGCAGCTGGAGCTGGACAAGGTCTGGGAGGAGCACCAGCAGCTGCAGGTCAAGAATAGAGAAAAGGAAATAGAGTTAAACCTTGCTCTGAATCAGCTGACAGATATGGAATCGCGACTCAACTCCAAAGAAGCTGAACTGGCAGCGGCACTGAGTGGAAAAAGAAATGCAGAAGGACAGCTTCAAGACGTAAAGAAGGACCTGGAGTCTGAGCGTACTGGCCGCAAGATGGCAGAGAAACAAAAGTGTGACCTGGGCGAGGAGCTCGAGGCTCTGAAGACTGAGCGGTATGCTACGTTGGACTCTACTGCTGCCCAGCAGGAGGTTACTCAGATGAAGTTGGAGAAAAAGGTTACAAACCTAAGACAGACACGGGTCACAGAAGTAGTACATAGAAAAGATGGCGGTAGAGTTAAGACAAAAGGAAGCTATGCGGAACAGTAATGCACAAGTGTCTCTACTACAGGAAAAGGTATTGGCCCAACCCAAGCGTCTGTATCCTACAGAAACGAATGCCCATGACGACAAGGGTACAGTGAGACCTGGGGACACCGCTCAACTGTAAAATGAGATTACAAAGTTTGAACCGCCTGAGTAAGTGATGCGCTCTGGTAAGAGTGACTGCAGTGCCCATGGGACCAAAAGTGGATTCCTTGCCATGAGGGCAGCCGCTGAGAAAACAGGCGCGAATGGAATGTTAGCGTGTCTGTGATCGTAAACTGAGAAAGACCTCACGGATTGTCCAATGATACTCCTGTCTAAGTAAATTAAGGGATCAAGAAAGAAAGGCCCAATCCTACTAGTCTGCCGACTGTAATTGAGAGGCGCCATGAGGTGCACTTGGGATTAATGAGATCCCACCCAAACAGAAATACTGAAGCTAAATGGTGTGGAACCAAACAGAGAACTTGTGGTGAATTGTAAGGAATCGGGGAACACGTCCGTTGCGACGTGTTTCCTCCTTACCTGCTGCTACTCAGCCCCCCGTCTTGGCACAAGTGCGTGTGCGCACCCCCACTCTGTTTACAAAGCACACGCGCACACGCAGCTCTTGTAGAGTTGCCTCAGAGCTTGGCTTTGCCCCCTCGGATGCACCACATGCCTCGCGTCATTGGCGCGTTCACATGATGACGTGCACCGCTCCACAGCTGCACGGCAAGTAACCTGATTGCCACTTGTCTCCTGTGCCTATCGCGGCTTCCGCTGGGGCCGCACCTCCTCTCCGCCCCCTGTTCTATTGGCTGTTATGCCTTACTTATACCTTGCTCTCACTCTCTAGCATTGCTCAGTGTAATCTCTTGTAGCCTTGTGCCTCACAGTTCTGTTGTGCTTTGCTCCTGTTCCAGTCTTGTCTTGCAGTTTGTCTCCCCATGTATCGACCCGGCTTGCTAGTGAACCCCCACTGGATATCGACCTCGGCTTTCCCTCGACTACGTTTACCTCTCCAACCCAAGATCACGGCTACACGGACTTTGACGATTATCAACGCCAACATCCCAGACCACGGTTTAACGGACTTCAACTACGCTGCTCTCTATAACCCAAGACCCCGGCGAGTATACGGACTAACCCAATCTCTCCTACCCAGACACAGCTACGCTGACAATCCGCCTTCCAGGCATGCCTCCGCTGCTGTCAGTGCGTGGTTTCTTACCTTCCCACCTTAGTACCGGGGTCTTGTCTTGTTTGTGGGTAGCGCAAGGGTTACATGAAGGACCGGTCTCTAGTCTCAAACGCTGAAGGTATGCTGAGGAGGAAGGTCCAAAAAACATCACTGCTAACGCAGAGTTACTGTCTTCACAAGAGAAGGCCAAACCGTCACAAGACAAATAGGTGGTGAAGTACCAGTCTGCAGGCCCAGAAGGCCTGTAATTGCCCCAAAGGGAAAAGTTTTCAACTGGAAGACTAGGAAAAGACGGAAAGAGAGGACGTCTCTGATGTTGGTGCACAGTAATTGTGCACTGGTCGCTCACCCCAGTAGGAATGAGTTGGGGGGGGGACGGGACGGGGAGGATATGTGATGGAGTCACTGTCCTTATGAACTAGAGAGCTAAGGGAGTGGATAAGTTCTAGTGTACAGGAGGTTAAATTCCTCTAAGGGAGCTTGCTGCACCTGGTACTAATTAAGACAGCACTCCTAAGTGAAGGTTGAAAAGGCAGGAAGTACCCTGCACAAGAGAGACTGCTTTTCCCCAGCAACAGGGAGATTGATTTTCTCCAAGCCAGGAAGGACTCTGGGTGTTCTGGTTCCCCAGCCCTGCAGGTATCACGGATGCTGGGACCAGCTGGGAACCCCACCCAGGATAAAGATTTCCGCGGGCTGGGTACAGCCTGCTCCCCGGAACCGGCGTTCCTGTTTGCTGTTGGATCTACACAGAGACTCTGGGATAGGAATCCCCTACAGTACAGATAAGCAATCAAAAAGACTCTGCAATGTTAAAAGACTGTTTAGGTGCATAGGATAGAATATGTTTTGGGCTGGGAACCAGTTTAGCTGGCCAGCACCATTAGAAAGGGCCACTGCAAAGTTTAGTTCGTTTCCCTATAGGTAATATGTCATTTTTATTTTAAGATTTTGTTTTCTTAGAGGCACAGTGTACCCGTGGGTTAAAGCAATTTAAATTTCAAGCAATATCCTACATGTGTTTTTTTTAAATAAATCAGTTCTGTACTATGAGAAAATACTTGTAGCATTTAAAAAAAAAATGTTTTAAAGACATTTTGCTATGTTTCTAATGTAGGAAGCATTTCTAAAGTGACAGCCCAGTTCCCCTTCTGTTAGGCTCTGGCTCTTGAGCCACGCCCCCTCTCTCTAGCAGTGAACCAATTGTATCTAGTAACTGCCCAGTCAATCACATTCCAGGACTACATTGCCCAAAATGCTGTGCAAGAACTGAATGAAATGACCCGGAGCAAGCGATCGATTACAGGAGAACGGATCGATCTGGAGTTTAGCTAATCACTTGTCAGTATGCAGATTGTATTGATGCACATATTGAATGGGAAAAATATATATCTAAAAAAAAAAAACAGCAGCTTGAATTGCAGCTTTAAGTGGCTTGTGGAAAAATAAACCGCTAAAGGTTGAGGGCTGAGTGCCTCCTGTGTGTGTATACACGTGTTTGTCCTTTTCAACAAATTTAACCCTAGAAGACTGTGTCGCAAAGTGCCTGGGCAAACAGCAGCGCTACATAAATGGAGGCGTTTGCCACAATATATATACCGCATATGGTGGGTTCTGGGGTTAGAGATTGCTGAGATTGTGTGTTTATTACCCTAAGTATCTGCACCAGATGTAAGAAACAGGTTATTTTTTTTATAGTTGATCTAACAGTGAGTCAGAAATATTGCAGTGTGTCAAAACAAACCTTTCTTTGTATTGACATGCAGGCTCAAATATACACTTTTTACAAGGATCACATTAAAGATGACTACCTATATGATGGTTGGGGATATAATATGAGAAGAGAGAAAGTGTAGCTGGAGTTGCCTTCTTCGGTATATGATATATGAAATATGAAATGACAGCAAACTGCTCTGACTGTACAAGCAGTTACACTGGAGGGTTACCTATTGCAACCTATATTTGTTCCTATCCATGACTAGAAATGTCCAACCAACTGGGAGAAGGAAATGTTTATTTACTTATTTGCCTCATATTCAATAGAAAACTCTAAAATTGGTTAGAATTATTGGGTTCCTTTTAATAACAAGCGGTAACTCAATTATGATTAATTGTTTACATGCCAAAAGGGCCTACAAAACACTACAGCAAACTTCACACATTTTCCACTGAGTTACAGCTAGGCACGGAACTGGCTAAAATTGAAATATTATCTAGACATCCCAGGGTAGTATACTTTATAAAAATGCATGAATTTCTCCAGTCCTTACCATTAAAATGAGACATGTGCTACAGTGCTACTTTTTGGGGCTGCTATTAAATGCATTAACTGATTGATGAGAAGTGCCAATATATTGCACAGTGGGTTCCCAGAAACAACTGGAAGCCATTTTGTTCTATTATTGTCTATTCACTACTTCAGTGAGCTTCACTTCTAACAATAAACTTTCACTTTAATTAACAAAACTGATATTCTGTGATATATATATATATATATATACATATACATATACATATACATATATATATATATATATACACATATACATATATATAAATATATATATATATATATATACATACATATATATATATATATATATATATATATATATATATATATATACATCTATATCTATATATATATATATATATATATATATATATATATATATATATATATACATCTATATATATATATACACCACACTTATTAAGGTTATGGTGAGTAAAAAAAAGTGACAAAAACCCTCCACAGTAAAGCATACAGCAAATGGAAATATTACTGTATGTTCATTTGCATGTCTTAGACAGGTCTGCAACCCCGTCTTTCACCATTATCGCCTAGTACACAGCACTTCCACTGCAGCAAGGCATTCTGGGAAATGACATGCAAATGAGCACACAGTGCCACCTTTTGTCTCAAGCTCATATTACACGAGCAACCCTTAAGCCAGCGGTGCGCAAACTGTGGGGTGCGCCCCCTTGGGGGGGCGCAAGATTATGTAGGGGGGGCGCGGGCTGCTTGCAGGGAAACCTGGGGGCGGGCAGAGCTGTGCACAGGTGGCCAGAAGCTCCGTGCTGCTGCTTCTATGTGTCTGTGTCTTGCAGAGGGGGCGGGGCTTCTCTCTGCACACAGACAAGCCCTCCTTCTCTTCCTGTCTGCTTCCCGCACCAGTTTTCAGCAGCATGGGGGGGTTGGGGGATCGGAGCATGTCGCTCCCCCGGGAGAAAGTGTGTGTGTGTGTGGGGGGGGGGGGGGGGATTTAGTTTTTGTGTGTGTGGGGGGGGATTGAGTGTGTGTGGGGATTGAGTGTGTGTGGGGATTGAGTTTGTGTGTGTGGGGGGGGGGGGTTGTGTATGTGTGTGTGTGGGGATTGAGTTTGTGTGTGTGTGTGTGAGGATTGAGTTTGTGTGTGTGTGTGGGGGGGATTGAGTGTGTGTGTGTGAGGATTGAGTTTGTGTGTGTGTGTGTGTGGGGGGGTGGATTGAGTGTGTGTGTGTGGGGATTGAGTTTGTGTGTGTGTGGGGGGGGGGGGTTGTGTGTGTGTGTGGGGGGGGGGGATTGTTTGTGTGTGTGTGTGTGGGGATTGAGATTGTGTGTGTGTGTGGGGATTGAGTTTGTGTGTGTGTGGGGGGGATTGAGTGTGTGTGTGTGGGGGGGATTGAGTTTGTGTGTGGGGGGGATTGAGTGTGTGTGTGGGGGGGGATTGTGTGTGTGGGGGGGGGTTGAGTGTGTGTGTGTGGGGATTGAGTGTGTGTGGGGATTGAGTGTGTGTGGGGATTGAGTGTGTGTGTGTGTGGGGGGGGATTGTGTGTGTGGGGATTGAGTGTGTGGGGATTGTGTGTGTGTGTGGGGGGGGAGGATTGAGTGTGTGTGTGTGGGGGGGATTGAGTGTGTGTGTGGTGATTGATTGAGTGTATGTGGTGAGTGTGTGTATGTGGTGATTGATTGATTGAGAGAGTGTGTGTTGTAATGCAGTGGTGTGCAAACTGGGGGGGCAATGAGGCGCAAGATTATTTAGAGGGGCACAGGTGGCGTCGACGAAAACTGGGTGCGCGGGCCGGCAGACGCTGTGCGCGAGGGGCGGCCAAGAAGATGTGCACGGGCGGGCAGCCGAAGATGTGCGGGTGGCTGAACAGGATAGTGCAGGTGGCGGCAACGTGATGGTGTGTGAGCGCACGCGCAGGGGCTTCGGAGGTACGGGGAGGAGCACGCCCGAGCACGGTGAAGTCAAACGCCCCTCCCGGTGTCTGCCCTGTAATAGCGCTGTGTTCCTGCTCTCCTCCGCTGGCAACCTGCTTCGCTGCGATCCTCTGCGAGTGAAAGGGTAGGCTGCCACTATATAGCAATCATACTATGAATGTACAGAAATAATGTAAAAAAACTGTGAAAACACAACATTGAAAACGGGAAAAAAGAAATAATACTGTAGGTAGGAGTTTGGATGACAATGGGGATAGCAAGACAAAAAGCATGGAGGGGAAGGAAGAAAAAAAAGGGGGGGGGAGAGGGAAGGGAGGTAGCAAAGAGGTGGTTGAATGGCCCCCCAAAGGATTGCCTTTGTGTACGTACGCTCTCTCCCAAGTTTGGCGCTTGGGGAGAGAAACAAAATTGACTTTGATGTGTGCTCAGCAGCAGTGAATACACACACACACACAGCCACACACAGACACACACACAAATAGCCCCGAACCACGCTTGCAAAATTATGCAGGACACCCTGTGCTCATGCTTGGAGAGTTGGTGATGTCACCGCTCTCAGTGGCAGTGTGGACGCAGCCTAATTTTGCAAGCGCGAGCTGTTGAACTATGTAAGTATTTAAACATATTTGGATTTATATTGTATACCGTTTAATAAAGGTTTTTTTTTTTTTTCATGTGATTTTGATTACATCAGGCAGGGGGGGCCCGAGAAATTTTATGGATGAAAAGGGGGGCTCGGCATAAAAAGTTTGCTCACCCCGCCTTAAGCCAAGGCATGCTGCTTTAAACATAGTTTTTAAGCGTAGGCTGGGGTGAGATGCAAAGCCAGTAAACCCACTCACAGACATGTTTCAACCTTGATGGGTATCATCAGTGTGAGGTTGGTTGTGCTGGCTATGCTGGTTAGGCCTCTGCCATTGGACCGCAACCAAATCGCCACGGCACTCTGCCACCAGAAATACTCCACCATCCATCACCTTTAAATGTCCTCTGATATCCACAGTGGCAGGGCACCTTGTGCTGCTGCGGTTCCGACTGCATTTGTGTGTGAGCACCACCAGGACACTCAGCGTGGCTGTCAGCAGCTAGGACACATTATTTTATTTCCCGCATCCCATTCCACCCTGATCATGTCCTGCTCTATTTAGAAAAATGTTTTTAGTTTTTTTCTGGGGCTAATATGGTAACCTTTAGACGGCACTGTGCTCTGGGGAGTGCACCATTTTAGCCTCCCGGACAATATTTCAAACGCTTATCTCTTGAACAGAGTATCAGATTTTTAAAA
The DNA here is from genome assembly GCF_040206685.1 of Ascaphus truei. NCBI lineage: Eukaryota > Metazoa > Chordata > Amphibia > Anura > Ascaphidae > Ascaphus > Ascaphus truei. The sequence goes on from NC_134486.1 coordinate 128,297,234, forward strand.
TAAAAACAGCGGTGGATTAAAAATACAAAGCGAAAAAAAAGTCGATCAACAGAGACTTCTGCTTTAAGACACCAAGTTATAATGTGATGCCTGGCCAAAAAAACACACCGTAGAAGCAAATACACAATGATTTAGGGACAGGAGACATTACATGAAATGGCCCACATAGCGGATAGCCGCTAAGGTAATGAAGCTGCTTTAATGTATTTTTATTAATAGTGTGCGGGTTCAGGGAGTCTCCTGAACTGAACCGCATTGATTTCTGGCTCAGAGACTCCCTGCTTCCTGAGTTACAGGCCCCGGTATGGGGCATCGGTGCCAGTGTCTCCGCCATCTTTATAGAGTCCACATCGCGTCTTGGACGCTATAAAGATGGCGGCGACACTGGCATCCGATGCCCCATACCGGGGTCTGTAACTCGGGAAGCAGGGGGTCTCTGAGCCAGAAATCAATGCGGTTCCGCTCAGGGGACCCCCTGCTCCCGCACACTATTATTAAAATGTACATTAATGCAGCTTCATTACCATAGCGGCTATCCGCTGGTAATGAATTATTGTTTATTGTTGTGTGTGTTTTGACAGTAGTGTACATGTGTAGGGGGTCTCCAGAGGGAGGGGGGGTGGGGCTGTATGGGAAGTGGGGGGGGGGGACTGAATGAAAAATAAATAAATAAAATGACCAACAGTATTAATGTAAAAAATGTTGAAGTTCCCAGTCAGTGTTAATGCCAACTGGGGCAAGGGTATCTAAAGAAAACACCCAAAACATCTCTCTTTGATTCAAGATGTTTAACCTGTCTCCCCCACGTATGGGAGCCTTGATGTGTTCAATTGCAATAAAGTTGAAGTTATGACATGATGTGTCTTGTATATTTAGAAATATATTTTTTTTTTACATTTTAGACCATTTTTGAGATACATATTTCGTCAATGCATAATTTTTTTCTCATATCTGTTATCCCATTTCAACTAGCGATTTATAAATTGCTTTTCTATGGCTTTCAAGACAAGCCATATATACAATATGTTTTTTAACTATGCCAATTGTTTGTCATTTATGTTGTTTTTATTTGTCATTGTAGACAGATAGGTGATTGTGTTAAAATATTGTGAGGATTTAGTAAGATTGCAGCATTTTGTGCACTCCAGAGACCAATCTGTTAACAGCTGCCTACTATTGATACCACACAATATCCCCACTCACTTGTTAAGTGTGGTATTTGACGGTTATTAGCTCTCTTTTATTTTAATTGATTTTACATGTATGTGTGTGTTCATTTTGTTGTTTATAACTCTCCAAGCATGAGCGTGCTCAGCGCCAGCGGGGACTCAGCTTAAATGACTTAAGAGTGGGTCCCTGCGGTTGACGGCAGCACACATGGCGGCATGCGCGCCTCACACCAACCCCATACCTCCTCTGTAGCAGGCCCCGTGTCACCTCGCTTCCTGGCTCACTTCATTCTGTGACGCGTCAGTCGGCAGGGGATTGTGTGCCCAGGCGACGACGTGTCACATGGTGCGCCCAGAGGCAGAGAGGATGCATAATTTGTGAAGGGCCATGCAAATCCTGAAACATAGTTTTGCAGTAACATTTGAATACATTTGCCTCTCGGGGCTTGCTCACTCACTCATCTTTAAATCTCCAGGTCCATTTGGTTCTCTCAGGTTCTTGCACTGCATCAGGTTCTCCTTTTCCAGTCCCGTTGTTCCGTCTGCAGTTCGGGTTTTTGCTCCCTGTGGTTCAGGCTCCTGGGCCTGCTCTTTGTTCTTGAAGAACAGTTTGCCACAGTTTTGGAGTTGCTTTTATTACATCTTATATCTTGTGAGTACGCTGCACATAAGAGCCAAGAATCAAGCTGAAAAGAACTTATCTTTGTACTATCATCTGCACTTGGATTTTCCGATGTTGTTTTTCTCCTCAATGTGTTTTGCTACATGCTTCGTACAACATACAACCAACATACAAAAGATTCCGACATTTTGGGGGGACATATTTTTTGGGGGTGGGGCGCATGGCTGAAGGTTTGCCTTGGGCGCTAAATACCCTTGCACTGCCCCTGGATATTATCATGCATAAAACGGGGTAAATGGAAGGTAGTGCAACAACATTTTGCCACTGTATAAATCCTTGGTGGGACCACACCATGAAAATGTCCAGTTTTTTGACTGCTCAATAAAAATACATTATGGAATTGGAAAAAGTGCAGAGAAGAGCCACCAAATTATTAAAGATGATGTGCAGTCAGACTTATGAGGAAAGGTTATCCAAATAAGGATTGTTTACATTGAAAACGAGATGCATACAGTGGCCAAGCTAGAAATGCCCGGGCCCCTGGGTAAACATTTTTTCAGGGCCCCATTAAAAATCAACTATTTTGTAGATTCAAAATTTAATATACCAGACACATATAAATATAGATTAAATATCAAATATAGATAACTTATCTATATGGAGACGGACATTTTTGCCGCCCTAGGCCGGACCTAACAGGCCAAATGGGAAATCCGCCACTGGAAAAGCTATTGAATCTCATTGTGGATGTAACGAGTGCTCACCACAAACAGGAGGGGACCGCAGGATTGAGGTGGGGATGTTAGAATACACCAACCAACAACCATGCAACGGCGTCCTGATTGCAGAGTCCTAGTCGTGTAGCTGGGTCAGGGTAGGAGAGGTCACAATGGTCATGATACTCACCGTGGTCTGGGGTTGGAGAAGTCAGATGGTCGTTATGTGTAGCCGGGGTCCAGGATTAGAGAGGTCAGAATGGTCGCTGTGCGCAGCTGAGATCCAGGGGTCAGAAGGTAGAGGTCCGAGTACAAGCTGGGGTCCAAAGGTACAAGAGATCAAGGCAGAATGCACAGATGCAACAGCAGGGCAACAGGATGCTTTGAGGCAAGCAGTTCGTACATAAACACAAGTTTATGCTCAGTCAATTTGCCTAGGGGCCAATGGGAAGGCTGCAGGCAGTGAGTCATCACAGGTAGACTATATACTGATAGGCAGGGGCGGAAAGTATCGCAGCTGTGGAGTAATTAATGTTGTCAGCATTAACCCCTCGAGTGTTTCTGGTCATGTGACGCCGACGTGTAGTGGAGAAAGGAGCATCCTCCGTTGCGTCACGGGACGTGGCACGGGGGCGGAGCCTAGGTGCGGTGCCGGCAGGAGTACTCCGGTGCTCGCGTGCAGTGCACGAGCGAGGGCCGTCACCCAATGTGTCACAGGACACGTCACGAGATGCGTGACGGGGGCAGGTCCGAGGTCCAATCCTCATAGTTGACAGGTGCAGAGAGGTTCCCACCCTCTACGTTACCGAAAAGTAGAGGGTGGGAACCTCTCTGCACCCATCCACAATGAGATGCAGTGGCTTTTTTTCAAATACTATTGGGCTTTTTTCTCCAAAGTTGTGTAAAATTCACCATACAGTTTAAATAAATCAGCATAGTAATATAAGATAATATTGACTGCAATGTTTTTCTCCCTTTCCCCATCCTCTCCCTGATCCTCTCTCTCATCATCCCTCCTCAGCTCTCCCGCTCATCACCATCATCAGCTCTCCCCCTCACCATCAGCTCTCTCCCCCTCACCATCAGCTCTCTCCCCCTCACCATCAGCTCTCTCCCCCTCACCATCAGATCTCCCCCAGTCCCCATCACCAGATCTCCCCCAGTTCCTATCATCATCATCAGATCTCCCCCAGTCCCCATCATCATCAGATCTCCCCTAGTCCCCATCATCATCATCGGATCTCCACCAGTCCCCCTCATCATCATCAGATCTCCCCCTGTACCCCAAATGAGATCTCACCCAGTCCCCCTCATCATCATCAGATCTCCACCAGTCACCATCATCACCACCATCACCATCACCATCATCATCAGATCTCCCCCAGCCCCCCTCATCATCACCAGATCTCATCCAGTATAAAGTCGTTTTTACACGGTTTGGACTTGCAATACCAGTGACATCTGTGTTTGCACGGTAATGCCATTATCACCTTTTTATGGATAGGCCTCTAAATATAAACCATGGCAAGCACTGTCAATAGGCCGTTCTTGGAATATTTTAGTCATAGTTATTATTTATTAAATGGTGTTAACTCATTGCCTGTCAGAGGGGCCACCAGCTGGGGTTAAGGGCTTAAGCCTTAGCGCACTTTAGGGGTCCTTCATTAAACTGTCATAGTGCTGAATGCAAGAAAACTCCCCTTGACTTGAATAGGAGTTTCTGTGCAATAGTGCCCCGCTAAGCACTATAGCAGTTTAATGAATAACCTCTTTAAGTCCCATTTACTAGCTGAATGGTGTAGTAAAACACCTGCTTCAAACTTAACAGTTAGAATTGTAAACACAAATACCACTTGTGGTGCATACAATTTGTGAGCACAATCACATGTCTCAGACAGACCAGGAACCCTGTCTTTCCCCATTATCACTTAGCAAACAGTGCTTCCACTGCAGCCAGGAATTCTGGGTAATGACATGCAAATGAGCACTCACAATGAGTCACCTTTTGCTTCTTACCATTTCGACATGGACCCCTATAAATGTATGCCTGCTGTTAGAATAGGATCTTGACCAAGTAGTCCAGGAACAGAATTCCTGGATGTCTGTTTGGGTGTCTCCATTGTGTTACAGAAAACAGATCCACATCTATCAGACTTCCTATGTTTTGACAGTTGAAAGTTTCCAGCACACTATGTATTGGATTCATGATAGTTATGAATCTTGCTGACAAATCAGAATGTTGTACTTTGTAGTGTTCCTTTCACAGTGATAGAGATCACTAATAGAATATACCACACATTATTTTGAATAGCCTTGTATTTTTTTACCAGTAACACTAACCAGACTGTTACATAAAAAATATAAAAGGGTACAATTATCCTTACAATTGGTTATAAAGTGTAGGACCTGCCTGTTGGTTTTTAATCTGATGTAGTTGAAGACCCTCCACTTTCTGACCAAATTATGCAGGCCAAAACTCTGGTGACAAGTTGAAAAAGACACAATAGTGTATATACTTTAACCTTTGTACATGTAGCAACGTTGGCAATGCATTATAAAGCAGGAGCCCAAAGATTGATATTTTTAAAAAGGCCATAATTACTAAGTGGTGCTATTCCTTAAAACAGGGCAAGTTTGAGACAGATTAGTGGTAAATCGCAGACAGCTACGGGGAATAGGAACTCACCAGATAGTTGAACAAATAGAAAAATACTTTATTGGATCATGGTAAAAAACAAGTGACAAAAAAGATCTCCCATACGTTTCGCACTAGTTGGTGCTTTCTCAAGGAGTAATGAGAGTCAGGTAGGAGTGACTTTATATACCCTCACCATAAACATGACATCTGTGCTAGTAAAACAGCCGAATTAAATCAGATTCAAATCAGTTAACGTTTCAGTGCATAGGCATTATAATTACAATAACATTAGAATTGGGTTAAATGGGGTAACGGATCTTCCTATCAAATCCCGTATCACACACTCAATTCTGCTCCTCACTTTAAGGCTTTACACTCTTCTGCCCCTCCTTAAATCTCAGCCCTAATTTCTCACTATACACCACCCCGACAAAGCGTTCTGCTCAAGGATGTCTTCTCTCTACCCCCTTTTGTGTCTACATCCCTCTCCTGCCTTAAACCTTTCTCACTGACTGCCCCACACCTCTGGAATGCCCGTCCCCTCAATACTTGACTAGCACCCTCTCTATCCACCTTTAAGACTATCTTAAAACACACCTTCTTAACGAAGCATATGAGTAGCTCCGTGGCTGATACTATACACCTCATACATCGACCTTGACCTCTTGCAGACACACTTACCAGAACACCTTCCTACTGTCTCTGTACGTGCTTCATACTTACCAATTAGATTGTAAGCTCTTCAGGGCAGGGACTCCATTTCCTAAATGTTACTTTTATGTCTGAAGCACTTCTTCCCATTATGTCTTATTTGTATTATTTGTTATTTATATTATGTCACGTGTATGTACAGTATTACTGCTTTAAAGCACTATGTACATTATTGGCGCTATATACATAAAGATATACATATATACTGTACATACAGTTCAAAACAAGTCCTGGTTGATATCAATCATCAATTAAAGTTAGTGAAAAAATGTATTTCAATAATCATCTCTTGTATCAGAGAAACCTGCGCCTTGAATCATATAATAATATATGGAAGAAGAATGGTTTCGTAAATCACGGATCGTGATGTCCAGGGCATAAAAGAAAAAAGTAGAATAATGTTTTATAACAACAATCTCAATAAAATGTTAAGAGATGCATGCACATATGGCTTCTTAGAAAAGATCACAAAAAGTTCTTGTATTTAAAGTGTCCAAACTATGTATACTATTGCCAGGTAATATTCTTTTTTTAGAGTAAAAAAACGAATTGGATACAAAAAAACCCATTTAATTAAAACAGACAAAAAATATATAGAACAAAAATAAAAACTTATTAACCATTATCATGGCACCAGAGAGCTCTAGGAGCCAGATGTACTAAGCTTCGTTAGCCTATTTAACCTAATTCTAATGCTAATGTAATTATAACGCCTATGCACTAAAGCAAATAACATAACGTTAACCCAGTGCTATTACATATATAACGTATGGCATATACACTAAAAACCGTTCAGGTTAGCACAGGGATTTAACCCAATTATATTTAGGTCCGATCTAGGCCATTTGAGCCGTGATCAAATCGTCAAAGGTGCTCCGCCACCAGAACTGCTCACTGTAGGTCGCCTTGCTGCCGATCATCGACCTTGACCTCTTGCAGACACACTTACCAGAACACCTTCCTACTGTCTCTGTACGTGCTTCATACTTACCAATTAGATTGTAAGCTCTTCAGGGCAGGGACTCCATTTCCTAAATGTTACTTTTATGTCTGAAGCACTTCTTCCCATTATGTCTTATTTGTATTATTTGTTATTTATATTATGTCACGTGTATGTACAGTATTACTGCTTTAAAGCACTATGTACATTATTGGCGCTATATACATAAAGATATACATATATACTGTACATACAGTTCAAAACAAGTCCTGGTTGATATCAATCATCAATTAAAGTTAGTGAAAAAATGTATTTCAATAATCATCTCTTGTATCAGAGAAACCTGCGCCTTGAATCATATAATAATATATGGAAGAAGAATGGTTTCGTAAATCACGGATCGTGATGTCCAGGGCATAAAAGAAAAAAGTAGAATAATGTTTTATAACAACAATCTCAATAAAATGTTAAGAGATGCATGCACATATGGCTTCTTAGAAAAGATCACAAAAAGTTCTTGTATTTAAAGTGTCCAAACTATGTATACTATTGCCAGGTAATATTCTTTTTTTAGAGTAAAAAAACGAATTGGATACAAAAAAACCCATTTAATTAAAACAGACAAAAAATATATAGAACAAAAATAAAAACTTATTAACCATTATCATGGCACCAGAGAGCTCTAGGAGCCAGATGTACTAAGCTTCGTTAGCCTATTTAACCTAATTCTAATGCTAATGTAATTATAACGCCTATGCACTAAAGCAAATAACATAACGTTAACCCAGTGCTATTACATATATAACGTATGGCATATACACTAAAAACCGTTCAGGTTAGCACAGGGATTTAACCCAATTATATTTAGGTCCGATCTAGGCCATTTGAGCCGTGATCAAATCGTCAAAGGTGCTCCGCCACCAGAACTGCTCACTGTAGGTCGCCTTGCTGCCGATCACCGTGCTGCATTCTGCCATCTTTAAATGTCCTCAGATCTCCCCAGCAGCAGAACACATCGTGTGGCCACTGCTCCGACTGCATTTGTGAGCGCGCCTGTGCGTGCGCACCAGCAGGACCCTCACCGCTGCCGCCAGCAGCCATGACACATTTTTTCATTTCCCGCGGGCGGCGAGGTGACCAGCGGCGAAGGTGATCTGCGATGAGTAGTCCTGGTGGTGGAGCGCCGGTGGCGATATGGTTGCGGCCAAAACGTCTCATTCCGATTTAGGTTATAGCTAAAGGTGGCAGCATTAACTCCGTCCAGACACTGAAATATGGAGAGGGAGAGAGAGGGGGGGTAGTGCTAAATTAACATTACATTAACCCTATCTAATGGGTTAAATGACAGCCATTTTTGCATATACGTAGATAGCTTAGTGGATACCCGTTAAAGTCAGGGAAAATAACGTACGTTACCTATCTGGGTACCTAATGTTATTTGCCCAGATTTAATGGAGCATAGTGCATCTGGACCAAGGTTTCTAACAAAGGAGGTACAATTGTACCATTTAAAAGAAAACATTATGATCAAGCTATTTGGCCCAACCATCAATGCAACCTAAATGTATTTTGGAGAGATTGCTGCTTTTCTACAACCGGTGCTTTAAAAAAAAAATGTCTCAATCACTCCGGTTGACTAATTGGTAAGGAGACATGAAACGCTCTATGAGAGTTCCTACCAGGAGTTGAACTTGGAGAACAGTGTGTTCCTATTTATTTTCAGATGTGAAAGTCCAATTATTTATAATAAACGAAAACGTCAAAGCATTTAAAGAGTTACGCGCTTTACAACAAACACCTTGTCATTTTCATTTAAAAGCATTCCAAGAACTCTCAGATAATTCTGCGCTCTGCCTGTGTGTTTGTGTTTTGTAATTGTGTATTCAGCAACGCTTATCAACATTTTGGAGGAGATGCCTTTGTTTTTAAATCAAAATCAGATACTTGCAGTGTTTTTTAATCATTTTATTTTTAACCCTCTAGTGCAGGAAGGGCCGTGGCAACATAACTACTTGGTGTAGTGACCACAGGGCTGCTGCCAGGTCCCCAGTTGTGCAAATACATCTGTTCCAATCACTTGCGCCGCTCTGAAAAAGCCCTGAATGTGATCTCCCCCTAGAGACCGGGCAACAATAACACAACATAAAGGTACACTAAGGTATAAAGCGCTGGCCCTCAAATGACCAGTAAACTAATGGTTAAATGTTGAATAGATTAAGGGCTAGAAATGTGCACGTTTTGTTGAAGTTCGCGAATTAGGCGAAATTTGCTGTTAATTTTTCGGAAAAAAAAATGTGGCAAAAAAAGGGAAACTTCTCATAAAAAAAATTGCCAAGCATTAAAAGATATTGTGCAAGGTAACCTGGCCCTTTTTATACTACCATTTACATGAAAAGTCTGGCAAAATAGACAATTCACAAAAATGTAGAAATTTAGAAAGAAGAGGAAACGGCAAAAGAAGTTTGGGAAGCAAAATTTGAGTGCTGAAGGGGCACCAGAGCACCCAATCCCCTCCGGTAGATCGAGATCATGATGTGATACTCCGTAAGATACCGTACATGCTGGAAGACACTAGAGATGAGCAAATTTTTCGTACCTGTTAGGGAACGTTGCCAATTTCACCCTATTTTGTTTGGCAAAAACGTTTGCTCGGATCCAAAAGTATACGACAGGTTTGCTAAAAGTCAGTGGGCATTGCATGTTCAATCAAGTTCGATTACGTTCACTATCAAAATTTGATCAAACTTGGGAAATAGCTAATTTTAAACAATTTGGGCTGTTTCGATAGAACTTTTGGAGCTATAGGTTAGATAGGGATGGACTTCCCGAACCTGAGGAGGAAGGCCAGGCCGGATCACCTCGGAAGTTGAACTCCAATTTCCATGGTCAGCAGACTGGGTCTTCCTCTTCCACTGTGACTACCTTGGACCTGTGCGGCAAGTAGGCTTTTGATACTGTTGATCATGTTATCTTCTTAAACAAACTCCAGTGCTCTGGAATAGGGAAACATGCTTTAAACTGGATTCATTTCTACCTATCAGGTAGATCCCAACATGTGTCTATCTCGGGCACTAACTCCAACCCCTTGGATATCACCTGCGGTGTCCCGCAGGGCTCTGTTCTGGGGCCCGTACTCTTCTCAGTGTTTATTAATGATCTTCCTACAGCTTGTAAGGAAGCCTCAATATACATGTATGCGGATGACACAATCTTATAGGCACACAGCCCTAACCTCTCTGACCTTGGACACGTACTTCAATCTGACATTTTGAGACTTTAAAATTATATTTCCCATAACAAACTGTTTATAAACACTGACAAGACTGTAACAATGGTATTTGGGACCAAGGCTTCCAATGAGGGAGGTACAGATCAGAACAAACTCTGATACTATCCTAGCCCCTGTTACTAGTTTCAAATATTTAGGCATATGGTTTGACTCCCATTTAACATTTGGGTTACACATTGATACCCTGACATCCAAAACCTATGCCAAACTACTGTATGTGTACTTTACAGGAATAAATCCTTTCTAAGTCTGCTGCTCAGAAAGCGCATCGCACAGCAGATGCTGGTTGCCAATTATAGACTATGGGGACATAGTATATGGCAACGCACCCCAAACTCACCTCAGCAAACTTGATGCCCTCTACAACTCAATATGCCACTTTGTCCTCCAATGCAATTACAACACACATCACTGCGAAATGCTCAAAGAACTAGATTGGTCATCTCACTTGAGTCTAGGTGCAAAGTTTATCTCTCTTGTCTTGCCTTCAAATACTTTCTGGGCAAGCTACCCACCTATCTGAACAAGCTCCTCAACCCTACCACATGTAGCACTTATTATCTGAGATCTGACTCCAAAAAACTGTTCATGGTCCCAAAGTTCAACAAAGTATCCGTTCTCTCCTCCTTCTCTTACTGTGCACCCCACAACTGGAACAGTTTACCAGAGCTTCACAACTGGCTGTATTGTCTCCAGGCACCTCTGCGGGCCCCCCTCAAACCAACATGGCAGGAGGTAAGGACAAGCGACTCTTTTCCCCCCATCCCCCTGTTTTGGCTCTCCCTGTCCCTAGGCCCTTACCTATAACCCCAGGCCTATACTTCCTTCTCCTCCCTCCTCCCATGTCCATACTATCTTCTCTACACTCCCCATACCCATATCTCCTTCTCCAACCCCTCCCCCCTTCACCGGCCCATATCTACTCCTGCCCCCAGCATGCCAATATCTCCTACCATCCCCCCGGTCCATAACTACTCCATCTAGGCCCTTATCCCCCCCCCCCAGGCCCATATATACTTCCTATATCCTCCCCCCTTCCCCAGGCCCATATTTTATTTATTTATAAAATGTTTTACCAGGAAGTAATATATTGAGAGTTACCTTTCGTTTTCAAGTATGTCCTGGGCATAGAGTTAAGATAACAATTAATACATGGTTACAAATACAGTTACATAAGTGAACAGGGTATACATTATATACACGACATTTCATGCACAGTTAGAGAAAATATATATTATAGGCGTATGTAACAGTTACAGACCAGATTAAAATGTGAGACAGCCTTAGTTCTCTGCAGTGTGCTGTGTGGGGCTGCTTCTTTCATTTGTCCTGGGCCCCAAGATTTCTGTCGGTGGGCCTGATTGCCTCCATCCAATATGCGGTGAAGTCTTCTCTTGCTCACGTCCTATTAAAAAAGAGTCGATTTCAAGTTGCATAATTGTATGAGGGTGCATTGTCTCCATTGAATTTCCATTTGTAGCTCAGGAGTAAAGACACTGAGTTTGTAAACAATGGCACTGATTTTGAATCAGAGCACCCTGGTTCAATTCTTGGTGTCAGCTCCTTGTGACCATGGGCAAGTCACTTTATCATACATTGTAAGCTCATCTGGGCAGGGACAGTGTCTGTAACAATCCTATATGCTGCGTACCGCTCACTACTGTGACGGCCACCTTTAACCTAACACCCGCAATTGTTCAGGGCTTTTTTTTTCAGCCGCCGAACTTGGCCGCGCGCCAGCTGCATCTTGCGGCCGCGCGCGGCCGTTTCTCCCGATCAGCGCTAATGGCGCTGAACAAAGGAAGCGCCTGCGGCACCGAAAAGAAAAAAAAAGCCTTCGTCTGCACGCGGTTTAAAAATACCCGCGGAGAAAGCCGCATTAGATTAAAGCGGGCAGCCACTGTATACTGTAATTGTGAAGCGCTTTGTGTCCCATTGGGAAAAAAGTACTGTATGTAATAAAGTTGTTATTTTTATTATAATAATTATAAGAACTTCAACTTCTAGCTACTACTTCTAATCAATTTCTACTACTGCGATCAGCTTTATAGGAATGCAAGATAACTTATGACACTAATGTGAAGGTGACACATATGGGGAAGGTAAAAATATTAACAGTGCAATAAAATCCCCTTCATTTTAATATACACCTACATACATATTTTGCAGGTTGTGATATCTTCCATCATCTTTCATTAGACTAACATGAGATTACGTCAAACAATAAAGAGTGTACATGACATTTTGAGACTTTAAAGATCTTTTATATTTATATTACCTTTTGTTTAATGTCTTAAATTAATATGCGCCCTTTTTATACCCGGAAGTCCTACATATCTAATTGTGCTCCCCCCAGTGCAATGATTCGTACAGTAAAAAAGGCTGCACAAATAAAAAATCCAAGCTCCTTAACATGGCTCTGCTCCTTTTTTATTATTATACATGGTTTGTACAAGCTGTTCTGAAATCTTTTGTTCACACAGAACGCCAGGCTGAAAGCCTGTTTCTTATCAAAAGCTTTACCGCAGTCTTGGAAAGGCCTTCCACATTCTTACATTTTCCTATAGTTGGGAAGTATTACAGTTTCTTAACAATTGAGTCTTTATGATAGATAATAGTCCCTTTCGCCTGTAACAAATAATATATTTTTTTCTACTGCAGCACCAAAGAATGGTACGGTTGATGGTCTAATTTTTGGTACCTGAGGCACATCAGCTCTTCCAAGAACACAAGTGTGACAGGAAAAGAGATTCTGTCACTCTGGCATACAGTCATAACACAAGACTGAGGCAGTCCTCGACTTCCAGCATACCATTGTCTGCATGTTGATGGCTGGAGACCAGGTGTGCCGATTTCCCTGAATTATAGCAGGGTCTGGAATCCTACATAAACCAGGTCTCAGGCAGACTCTGACCAGCTGAAGTAACACCCTTTGGATTATGCTGTTGTTGTGCCTTTATTTTTGTTGATCGATTGACCGAAAATCAAACTTTTTTTTAATGTTTACAAGCAGTTTGCCAACTAAAAAAAGTCTCCACAGCCTGAAACATGGGGAGAAAGAGAAAGACTTAAAGAAGAAACCTATACGGTTTTGAAAGCTCTGTACACTAGAATTTAATCTATGAAGAACTCAATGTTGCTCTGCTAAAAAGGTATCACAACCTACAGTATACATCGAATTGGATTTTTTCCAAGACCAATACGGTTACTAGAACTTTATTCAATCATACCAAACATTTTTTTTAAATGACCAAATTCATTTTTAAAAAGCCAGAATACTGCATTAAAGAAAAATCCACAAATCAATGCTTACTAGGTGCATATGAAATAAATGCAGGAGCATTAGCAAAACATTACATTACCACAACCAGCAATAACACAATGCAGCATAGTACATAAAGAGATACAAAAAACATTACCCTGGATAGGAGGGGGGTTACAGTGACATGGGGAGATGGGAGAGAGACATAGAGGTGAGAGTGACATATGGGATGGGGTGAGAGAGTGAGATTGGTGGTGAAAGAGTAACACAGTGAGAGCGTGACACTGGGATAAATGACGTGGGGGACAAGTTGGTATCCTGAAGAGGTGAATGGGTGACATGGGTGGGAGGGGGCAACTAACACACGCAGTCTGGCTGGCCAGTCAGACCCCCTTGTGTGCATGCGTAGACCCCACCCGGCAGCACATTTAGGGGGAGGGGCATTTGGAGGAGCAGAGCTCTCTGTATGATGAGCAGTTGCCACCCTATAGCATCATCCCTGCATTTACTACCAACATTAGCCCCCCAGGATTTCTGTCATCCTTATGCAATTGCACAACCCACAGCTGGATTGGACTAACAAGGAACCCATACGATGGAACCCTCAGTGCCTCAAGACTTGTCTTCCTCCCAAACAGGGAACCACACAAATAATCAAGAGATTATATACAGACCCCTGTAGTTGCACTCAAGGTAAATGACAAGAGGATAGTGATGTCAATGAAGGTATATGGCAATAAATAGCCAGATCCCAAAATAGGATACTCAGACAAAATGGTCGCACTACTAACTAAATAAAATAACAAAACTTTAATAATCTATGTTATAAAAACCGACGAAACACAATAAAAAATGCATAGAAGTGCATTAGTAAAATCCCCACGTGTGTAGGGTAACGGAATTAATTGGACGTTAAGTGTACCAGATAGCTGTAGTGTGGTCAAAACTGCTAAATGGCAGGCTGCAGGCAAAAGTATGAAATATACACAACAGAGTGGATAATGCAGTATGGGGATACACCTAAAAAGGTGCTCTATAGGTACACACTGTGAGTGAAAGTGATGGGTTGTTCTACTCCCTAGACCGTCTCAATGAGGATTGATAGAACTGTCCGCATAGTTCGTATAGCATGCGGATCAAACACACCACGTCATGACGCTGACGCATGCGCGAACCGTGTCTATGGAGTAACGGCAGCTCCCAACCTAATACGGAGTCCACAGGCTGCAGGATATTTCCAGTTATCCAGTTATCAGGTCGTATTGTACCTTATAGGGACCCGCCTTACACACTACAGGGACACTTTATTCCATACTAGTGGTGTGTTTGATCCGCATGCTATACGAACTATGCGGACAGTTCTATGAATCCTCTATGCACCGTGACTTATTTCATCAGGTTATATTACCATCATCAAGCACATGTAGCAGTATATACTGTGCTGAGGAGTGTGTTTTCACTACTGGATGCATTTATATACTGCGGGTCCCCTCCCTTTGCTCCCGCTGCTGGTGTTATTTACCCTGCGGCAGGAGTTGGTTTTGCTGGGGATACGCTGTTTGAGTTAAGGGTTTTGTTGGGATCCCCTAACATTTGTGACCTCACTACAGCTATCTGGTACACTTAACGTCCAATTAATTCCGTTACCCTACACACGTGGGGATTTTACTAATGCACTTCTATGCATTTTTTATTGTGTCTCGTCGGTTTTTATAACATAGATTATTAAAGTTTTGTTATTTTATTTAGTTAGTAGTGCGACCATTTTGTCTGAGTATCCTATTTTGGGATCTGGCTATTTATTGCCATATACCTTCATTGACATCACTATTCTCTTGTCATTTACCTTGAGTGCAACTACAGGGGTCTGTATATAATCTCTTGATTATTTGTGTGGTTCCTTGTTGTTTTCCCCCTTGCACCAGGTAATCTGTGGTTTTGTGTTTGTTAGTTTGGTGCAGCGACGTATTTTTGTGTGTTTGTGTTCCTCCCAAACAGACAATAGCCGGAGTAGTATTACCCGCAGAGTATAAAACTTTCCTCCCAGCGGTCTACTGGGATGTTTTCGACAAAGTACGTTCTGAGGTGCTGCCCCCCCATAGAGCCTTTGACTGCCCTATTGACCTTCTTCCTGGTGCGACCCTACCTAAAAGCCGTTCTTACTCTCTTTCCATGCCCGAGACCCAAGCCATGTCCGAGTATATCCAAGAGAATTTGAAGAAGGGGTTCATCCGGAATTCGTCATCTCCAGCTGGAGCCGGATTCTTCTTTGTCAAAAAGAAAGATGTCTCTCTTCGCCCCTGTATTGACAACAGAGGTCTTAGCAAGATTACGATCAAGAACCGCTACCCCCTGCCACTCTTTTCCGAGCTTTTTGACCGCCTACAGGGGGTAACAATTTTTTCCAAACTTGATCTCCGTGGAGCCTATAATCTTGTCCACATCCACCAGGGTGATGAGTGGAAGACTGCCTTCAACACCCGGGATGGGCACTATGAGTACCTTGTCATGCCCTTCGGCCTGTGCAATACCCCGGCAGTCTTCCAGGAGTTTGTCAATGAAATCTTCCGCGATCTCCTCAACAGCTTCGTCATCGTATACCTTGATGACATCCTCATTTTTTCTAAATCCCTCCCTGACCACATTCAGAGAACCGTTTGTACGCCAAGCTGGAGAAATGTTCCTTTCATCTATCTTCCATTCCTTTTCTGGGATCCATCATTTCTAGCACAGGTTTCTCTATGGACCCAACCAAACTCAAAGCTGTTTTAGAGTGGCCGCAACCCACATCCCTATCTTAGGATTTGGAAACTATTACCGTAAGTTCATCAAGAACTTTTCTTCTACCGTGGCCCCCATCACTGCTCTGACTAAGAAGGGAGCTAACACAGCAGCCTGGTCACCTGCAGCCCTTCAAGCTTTTGACTCCCTCAAGAAGTCCTTCGCTTCCGCCCCAATCTTGCGTCATCCAGACCCCAGGCTCCCCTTTACCCTGGAGGTAGACGCATCTGATATCGGTGCAGGCGCCATTCTCTCACAAAGACTGTCCCCACAGGCCAAACTTCACACCTGTGGGTTCTTTTAAAAAAAAAATTCTTCGGCAGAACGGAACTACGACGGCGGAAATAGAGAACTCCTGGCTATTAAACTCGCCCTTCAGGAATGGAGACATCTTCTGGAGGGAACAGAGACCCCAATTTCAATCCTCACCGACCATAAAAACCTACTATACAGTAGAGGCAACTCTTATTCGAACAAAAACCAGTGGCAATTCCCCAAAAAACCCAGGAAACACCCAGGTACATCCTGAATACATGCCTTAAACTTTCCTTAAACTAGCCCCAGCATTTCTGCATTGATTAATGGCCTATCAGATTAACAGCGGGGGTCCCTGGCAGTCCCGTTCAAACTGAATTGGACTGCCAGGGATCCCTGCTGTGTTAATCCTATGGGTCGTTAGTCAATGCAGAAATACCTTAAACGTGCCTCAAACTAGCCCAGAACATACCCAGCACATACCCAGCACATACCCAGAATGTAACCCGGATAGTTTACGGCAAATGTTAGAATAAACGTTGCCTCTACTGTATATCGAGAGTGCACGTCGTCTAGGAGCACGTCAGGCTCGATGGTCCCTTTTCTTTTCGAGATTCAACTATCTCATATTCTATATCCCCGGCTCAAAAAACTAAAAGGCGGACGGCAATTCCTGGTCGAGGACAACTCCGAGGATGCCACCGAGACAATCTTACCCCCCAAATATATAATTTCGGCCAACTCATTCGATATCCTGAACCAGGTCATGGCAGCACAATCTAACCTCCCGAGAGGCCTTGTGGTGCCGGTCGGCCGTCTATATGCAGCTCCACACTTCCTGAAGAAGATTCTAGAATTGGGCCATTCATCAAAGTCAGCCGGTCACCCAGGTATCAGTAGAACCTCTGACCTCATTAGCCGCACCTTTTGGTGGCCTACCATGTCGGAAGATATTTCTGAATACGTGAAAACTTTTCCAATCTGCACCCAGGTCAAGATCATTCGTAAAAAACCTTACGGTCTCCTACGACCTCTGCCCATACCGGAACGCCCTTGGAGTCACCTGTCCATGGACTTTGTTGTAGAACTTCCGGTCTCTAGGGGGATGAATACCATCCTTGTAATCGTGGACCGGTTCTCCAAGCAGGCCCATTTTGTCCTTCTCAAATGGCTGCCCAATTCCACCACCTTGACAGACATTTTTATCAGGGAAATATTCCGCATTCACAGAGTCCCCCTTTCCATCGTATCCTATCGTGGTACAATATTTATCTCTAAATTCTGGTGGGCCTTCGCTCATAGGATGGATATCACCCTCCATTTTTCTTCCGGGTCTCACCCCCAAACTAATGGGCAAACCGAGAGGATGAACCAGACATTGGAGCAATACCTCCTGTGCTTCGTCGCGGACAGTCAGGACGATTGGGTAGATTTGCTCCCATGGGCAGAGTTCTCTCATAACTCCTTGAGAAATAGTTACACACTGAAATCCCCCTTTTTCATTAACTACGGTTTCCACCCGGTTCAGCTTCCCATCACTTCAGTCCCTTCCAGAGTCCCAGCGGCAGATGACCGAATCAAAGACCTGCAGGAATCCTGGAAAAACATCCAAGAAGCTCTTGGAAAGGCAACCCGCAGACAAAAAGCACAGATCTCCACCGTCGGCAGGCCCCGGTCTTCAAATCAGGAGATAAGTTCTAGCTCTCCTCCAGGAACATTAAAATGAAGACCCCTAGCCTCAAACTGGCCCCCAGGTACTTGGGTCCATTCTCAGTGGTGGAACAAATCAATCCTGTGGCTTATCGCCTGGAACTTCCCCCATCCATGAGGATACCCTCCGTGTTCCATGTATCTCTGCTAAAACCTGTGTCCCAAAGCCCACGGTTCCACAAAACACCAGCTTGTCCTAAACCAGTCATAGTTCAGGGTCAGGAGGAGTTTGAGGTTCAGTCTATTCTCGATTCCAGGAAAAAAAGGGGTTCGGTGCAGTATCTGGTTCACTGGAAGGGCTTTGGCCCAGAAGAAAGGTCTGGGGTACCCTACCACCAAATACATGCCCCCAGATTCCAAATTTCCCCAAAAGCCATATTGGAGTCATCCTGAGGCCGATCCTCAAGGGGGGGGGGGTACTGTAAGACCCCGGGGAACACCTCTCCCAAAGAGGGTTCCCCCCGTGCCGCACCTCACCCGGTGCTCCCGGCCCCGGCTCCACAGCCTCACTGCCGCGAGCGGGACCCTCCTCCTTCCTCTCCGGTCCCCGCAGCTGTCACAGGACGTGCGCATGCACGCGCACACACACGGACTCTTCAGTCCTCTCACCGGAGGAACTCCTGCCCCCTGCCAGGCCGCTCGCACCTATCCCACGCCCGGAAGTAGTTGAACAACAGTCATCAGGCAGCTTGCTCCAACGACGCCTTCCGCCTCCGCATGGGGTGGTCTCCAGCAGGATCGTCCTACCATAGATCGTCTCTGAACATAGGTGGTCTGATCCCAAACCACAAGTTACGCATCACTGCGTGGCATAGAAACTGTGTCCCTGATTACTGCACAACACAGGAAAAAGGGTCCCTAACTATGGGCTTCCCTATACAACTGCAGGTGCCTACTGTGAGTCAGGGACTAACTGAGGCCTGCAGGGGAAAGCTGGCCTAGTCCCAGGGCTACTGGCACCTGGGATCTTACCTCCCTCTTCTGTACCCTGTTCCCAACTGAACAACTGCCCTAACTGTTATCATGTAAGACCCCGGGGAACACCTCTCCCAAAGAGGGTTCCCCCCGTGCCGCAACTCACCCGGCGCTCCCCGGCCCCGGCTCCACAGCCTCACCACCGCGAGCGGGACCCTCCTCCTTCCTCTCCGGTTTCCCCCCCTGCCCAGCCCGCGCGCACCTTTTCCACGCGGTGCACATTCCTGATACGCGTGCACCACTCACAAGCCACGCGTCAACTCACCAGCTGTGGCACATCCCCTGACCTATCCCTGCCTCCCATGGGGCCATTCCTCCTTCCCTCCCCCTGTTCCTATTGGGCTATGTTCACATTTATACCTTGCTCAGCCATTCCTTCTTTGGCTGAGCATAGCTTTGTGTGACCTGAGTTACCCACGTTTGTGCCTGCCTTAGTGCTTTTGTCTCTGTCTCTTCTAGTGATCTTCTGTGTACCGAACCGGCTTGACTGTGGACCCGCTCTGGATTTCGACCTTTGGCTTGCCTATGGGTATAATGGCCACCGCTCGCATTATACTGCGCATGTGCCAGGTGTACAAAGATGGCCGCCGCAACTTTAGATACTCTCTGTGCATGCGCGAGCCTTCTCTGCGCATGCGCACGCACAAACAAAATGGCGGCGCCCTCAGCAGAGCACCGGCGACCCGCTCGCCAGCTCACAATATCCTTGCAGCAACCACACAGCTGTAGTCCTCATGCAGCCTGGAGGTAAGAGGGGGACCTGGCTACATGTTTTTACCCCCTTCCCTCTTGATTTTAAAGATGCGTTATTGCAGCACCTGGCTTGCAACTTGAGCTTGCACAGAAATCTGGCCCGGATGTCTCTCCAGCTGGGACTCACAATTTACATATATTATATATTATATGAAATCACAATGTGGTAATAGTTAAAAACTATTTGAAAGTATTTATAGGTGTCTGATTTTTGTGAAACAAAAAATAAATGTTTAACTACATTTCACACCTCACTGGCTTTGGTTCTTGTTGGTTCTAGGGTCGAAGATCAAGAAAGAACTAAGACCAATAATTGTAAGTACAATAATACTGGAGTTAACGCAGCAATCCAGGTTGCATTTCTTGCTTTTTTTGTTATAGGCTGGAAGCAGGGGGTCTCCAGAGCTGGACCCTTGCTTCCAGAGATACTTAACTCCATGAGGGTGCCAGTGTATCTGTGAAGTTTACATATCCAGGTCAGACGGGCTAATAGAAAGCCGTAACGGATGATGTCACGGCTTCTTATTGGCACGTCCAGGTCCACCAACAGAAATCATGGGGCCCAGGACAAATGAAAGGAGTAGCCCCCCCCCCCCCAACCCATAGCACACCTACCACAAAAAAAAAATTAGCGCGCAACTTTTACTTAACTCTTTTCATATTATTGTTCATCCGGTACAATGCAATTTGTTTCTTTTAATATTTTCAACAAAAGACAAAGATAACCAATGTGAAAAAAGGCCTGGGAGGATTCAGTAAGGGAGGGGGGGGGTAGCAGGGCTGGGGGAGGGGGTGGGGGGGTTGGATGATCAACTTTGTTAGGGCCCAGGCAGGAGGATTTGATAGAGAGAGAGAGAGAGAGAGACACACACACACACACAGAGAGGGTGGGGGTGAGGTGGTGGGTGGGTGACTGACTCTTCTTGACTAACACTTGGGTTGGTGGGTTACTGACAGACACTTGACTGACTGACTGACGGGTGGGTGACTGACACGTTGACTATGACTGACTGTGGGTTGGTGTCTGTATACACACACACACACACACACACACACACACACACACACACACACACACACACACACACACACACACACACACACACACACACTCTCTCTCACACACACAGACTCTCACACACACACTCTCACACACACACACACACACACACACACTCTCTCACACATACACTCTCTCACACACACACACACACACACTCTCACACACACACACACTCTGACACACACACTCTCACACACACACACTCACACACACACACACACTCTCACACTCACACACTTTGACACAGCCTGACACTCACACACTGACACTCACACACTCTGACACTCACAGACTCTGAAACTCACAGACTCTGACACTCACAGACTGACAATCACAGACTCTGACACGGGCACGGGGTGGCAAACGGAGCAGGGGGGGCAACGGAGCAAGTGGGACAAATGGAGCAGAGGGGTCAAACGGAGCAAAGGGGGCAAAAGGAGCAAGGAGGGGACAAACAGAGCAAGGGGGCATGGAGGCATGGGAGGTAAGAGGGGGCAAGGGAGGCATGGAGCAGTACTTACCTTACTTGCTCCATGCAGGAAAAGGCGGGATTCGCTTTGCAAGCTCCTATAGAGCTTCGTGCGGCCCCCAAAAAATCCTGGCAGCGTGCCAACACAGATTTTTTTTTTGTAGAGACAGCGCGCGCTGCTTGGCGGATCGCTAGCGAGCAAAATCCTGTCACCCCGTGGTGACCGGGCGACGGGATTTGACTTACGGGGCCCGGGACGCCAACCCTGCAGACCCACCCTGTTGGCGGGCCTCGGCACGCCTGACGCGGGACTTTTCAACTTCGCCATCACAGTATGTTAGACACACAAGTTCCCTGGCTGCAGAGATATCGGCACCCCCTATGGAGGTAAGTATCTCAAGAAGCAGGGGGTCCTCAGAGCTTAAATTAATAGAGTTCAGCTCCGGTGACCCCTGCTTCAATCCTGTCAAAAAATAAATAAATAAAGAAACATGCAACCTGGATTGCTGCTTTATGCAACCGTTATATTTAATAAATGCAAAAACATTGTGTTGCATATTCAT
The DNA here is from genome assembly GCF_040206685.1 of Ascaphus truei. NCBI lineage: Eukaryota > Metazoa > Chordata > Amphibia > Anura > Ascaphidae > Ascaphus > Ascaphus truei. Next base: position 128,319,150 of record NC_134486.1, read on the forward strand.
AACTACATCTTGTTGGTTACTAAATGAATATTCACACATGCAGAGTTGTTATCAGCAGCATTTTGCCTTCTCAGATATTTGTAGGAAGCGATGAGCAAATTCACAGAATACGTGCCTGCAGACACTGTGCCAATGGATTGTAATTACGTATAACAGAAAACAGATGGATGTGATGTTTACAAGCATAATTCTACTCATATTTTGAAACCCCCTATTTCATTTAGATACTTTCAAATAGTATTATGGTAATATGGAGTGAAATACTAAACAGAAAATAATACTATGAATAATGAGTACAGTAGTTTTCAAAAATATTTTAAAGTTACCTAAGAACTGTTTGCAAACCGAGGCCTGAACATTGTTTAATGTACCTACTCCCTGTTTTACTCGTTCCCTGATATGAAGAAAGCATGCATAAATCTGATTACCTATAAACGTGACGGAGGAAACAAGATGTGCTGTTCTCTCTGAGTCCCCACTTAAACTTCCAAACTATGAAACTGGATTAAAACACTTATATTTGGCTGTTAGACAGCTGTTTTGACCAGTGCTGGAAGATGCTAGATTTTCGTGAAACGCTGGAACACAACAGGAAGTTTCAACTTTGTTTTGCCAACACTGCGGTCCAAGGGCATAGCAAACAGGACATTACATGAGTAGGTCAAAACAATTTAAAATACAGCGTGTACCAAAAAAATCAGATAGCTGCAGAGCTGCTCAAATACCATTAAGTGTCTGACCATTCAGTAAGCTATTCAGTTCCAAGCAAGCATAATTAAGAGCTATTGGCAGAGTTAGGAATGTTATTATTTCTGGTCACTGGATTTGCGTACCCACACTGTATTCTGCAGGTAAACAAGTGCTCTACTGTGATGCTGCTAGTAAACAGTTGACGACCTGACCAACCAAAATGTCAAGCTAAAGATCCCATTCACCAGAGAGACCATCTATACCTGAAAAGAAAAGTTGGGCTTTCTGTAAACCGGTCATAATCTATATAGTCATCGCTGCAATAGCTACCAAGATTAAGAGATCCAGGTAGCATCTACTGCAAGATAAGATGACTGCCAGCAATTAAAAAAATAACAATTACAGCTATTTCAACCCTCAATATCCATAAGCATATAGTGAGAATATATTATGCTGAGACAGAAGCCTACTGCTATACTACTTAGAATCTTAGCATGCAGTGGTTAGGGGGGTCGTTGGTTGTGTTCAAGGTGATACAAGTAGAGATGGGTGAATTTGCACAAGTTTTAATCCCATGATGAATATTGCATTTATTTGCAGGTGCGAAATGCATGGACCCATCTGAGGCTCGACATGCAAAGATTTAGCATGTTCGAATGGACGAAAATGTACATGCCTATAATAGAGTCTATTATGCAAAATTTTTTCATCATTCATCAAATCAGAGGTTAACAATGATGGGGGGGGGAGGGGGGTGAAAACAAGCTAAATGAAATCCTTGGCAGATTTCCATGCTTTTGCGCAACATTTTTTATGGGAGACCACAAAGGCAAATATTCGCAGGTTTGCGCATGCTTAAAAAAAATTGTTGAGTTCTTCGTGAACCGAACTTGGACACATTCGCTCATCTCTAGATACAGTGAGATAAGTGAAAGCTGATGGATATGCGCTCAACTTGATTGCCAGTTTTCCTTTTGTCTGCAGCCTTTCTTTGAGTTAAATTCATTATATCTCCAAAGTGTGACAGATGTAAATTGTCATTTTACTTGAATTGCTACCTCGATAAGCTGAAACTCACCACTGCCTGGTATAAGAATCTCAGAATCAAAGATGCCGTTTTTGTTAAAACTGAGAAGACACTTCGCCTACTGGGAAAGGAAACAGTCAGAGAAACCAGATGGTCTTAAAACCAGGATAAAGCCCCATATTAAGTACAGCAAGAGATAAATGGCAATAGGAAGTATACATGCAACTGCATATTTGAGTGTGTAAGAGTCAGAAACTGAAAGGACGTGATTGTGAAGCACTGATCCTTATGCATTTTTCTATATTTATGAAATTATAAGAAAATACTTGGCTCAGACTTTCATGACATCTGTGTCTGTGTCTTCTGCAGTGACTGGGGTTAACTGGGTTGAAAGCAAGACAAGTATTGCTTTAGATTGTGACCTTTAGTGCAGTCATGATAATGTATCAGATGTCCTGTGTGGTGGCAGTCACTGGCAGTTACAGGCGCCGGGTGGGACAGAAGCTGTATTGTTATAATCCAAGGATTCAATTCTGCTTTTGTGCTAGGGGTGAACTTCCACAATATGCGTGCTGTCCAGTCCCTTCAAGGGTGCCCTGGTGCAAAGAACAAAATAACTTCTATATGTTTTGGTCTTTCTGGGAAGACTATATACTGTATTAATAGAAATGGTCTTCAGGGGAACGAGTCCTACTCAGGGAGACTCTCCCAGTTAAAGTAAGATGAAGTAGATAAATAATAATGTTGCTGTCTTGATCATCTACACTTGATGTATAGCAGGACTGCTTAAATATTTTTCACAGAAGTACATTTTCTGACAACTTAAATTGGATTGGATACATTGGCAGTGCTTCCTTCCTGTCTTGTTCTGATCTATGGAGAATATACAGTAAGGGAAGAGTACACATGATGCTGTTGGAGCAACCTTGATGAATAACATAGAATATGGCCCATAGGGACGTACTCAACAGTGAAGCCATGCAACAAAGAGGGTAGAATCCATCCCCAAAACGTTTTGTTTTGCCTTTTTAGAAGAAAATAAAAGATGTGTTATTAAAGAGAACTGGAAAACCTGAATTGAACATTTTGTGGTTGTCCCAAGGTCCCTAGAAGGATGAAACACCATTAAGATATCTAGCCCCAGATCACTGAAAGAAGTGTCACGTATATTGTGATTGAGTTTAGTGAGAGCCATATTCCCAAAAGGAAATTCCAGTGCAATTGGATCATAAACTTTTAAAATTATATTATATTTTACAATTATAGCAAAAAAGCTTTTGATGTATACCGGTCTTCTTCAGGGAGATATGCCAAAGAAACCCCTTAGAGGGTCGAAATGTTGCCATTTTTTCACTATGAATTTAGAGTAAAATGGAATAAAATTGTATGATCCAAGAGCACTGGGAATTCCATTTATGACTTATAGAACAAGCAGTTGTTGTATCTTCACGTGTATACTGGTCAATGATTATTGTTATATATTTGTAGTATTTTTGGACCACTGATTTTTTTTATAGTCTTATTCCCATGTGTATTTCAGCTACTGTACCACTGCTTTGTGACAAAGAAGAACAGTCTTTTGCACGGCACATCACTTCCTGTGCACACCAAATAACAGATATCTAGTTCAGTGAGAGACATGTCTGAAAACAGATATGTTTAAATTAATTTTGACTATCAGAGCACATTACGATTATAAATACAAGACCGATAAAAAACTAAAGTACTGCATTTGATGGTTTATAAAAGGCTTTAAGTGAATTCACCCACTGTGTGTCTGTGCCTTAACTAATCAAGCCAGCAGTGGTTTGGGATTAATGGGTAAAATAATTTCCTCCTCATTTGGAACCTTTTACTTCTTATTTTTAATTGAATATTTGTATATACAGATTTTGAGCTCAACACGCAACACTATATAAAAACTGAGGCCTGAAACGTTCAGTGCTATTTTGGACAAAATAAGCAGGATAAAGATTTCAAAATTCAAACTTGGCGATCTTCACAATTTTTTTGTACTTGCTGTGCAGGTCCTAAGTTTGCCACATTTAGGACCTGCCTCCATACTGTCTCCAGAATGATCCCGTTTGATGACCCCGGAGCATAATACAGGCATATCTCGGTTTAAGGACACTCATTTTAAGAACACTCGCGAGTAAGGTCATATCGCCCAATAGGCAAACGGCAGCTCGCGCATGCGCCTGTCAGCACGTCCTGAACAGCAATACTGGTTCCCTACCTGTACCGAAGCTGTGCGCAAGCGGGGAGAGTATAGAGCCTATTACAAATGCGTTATTTACATCAGTTATGCACGTTTATGATGATTGCAGTACAGTACATGCATCAATAAGTGGGGAAAAGGTAGTGCTTCACTTTAAGTACATTTTTGCTTTACATCAGGGGTGGGGAACCTTTTTTCTGCCAAGGACCATTTTGATATTTATAAAATCATTCGAGGGGCATACAAAATTATCAACTTAAAAATTAGCCTGCTATATTTGTCAAACATTTAATTAACTCACCACTAATGTGATGGCTGGAACTGCTTCTCTTTGGGTGACTGACTGACTCTTGGGTGGTGGGTGACTATGACTGACTGTTGGTTGGTGTCTGTACACACACACACACACGGAGAAATCGGTGGGAGGGAAATCAGACTCTCAGACCCACTCTCAGACTCTCAGACCCACTCTCAGACTCTCAGACCCACTCTCAGACCCACTCTCAGACTCTCAGACCCACTCTCAGACACTCAGACCCACTCACAGACAGACCCACTCACAGACAGACCCACTCACAGACAGACCCACTCACAGACAGACACACTCACAGACTCTCAGACCCACTCACAGACTCTCAGACCCACTCACAGACTCTCAGACCCACTCTCAGACTCTCAGACCCACTCTCAGACTCTCAGACCCACTCACAGACTCTCAGACACACTCACAGACTCTCAGACCCACTCTCAGACTCTCAGACCCACTCTCAGACTCTCAGACCCACTCTCAGACTCTCAGACCCACTCTCAGACTCTCAGACCCACTCTCTCAGACTCTCAGACCCACTCTCTCAGACTCTCAGACCCACTCTCAGACCCACTCACAGACCCACTCACAGACCCACTCACAGACACATTCACACTCTCAGACCCACTCAGACTCTCAGACCCACTCACAGACTCTCAGATCCACTCACAGACTCTCAGACCCACTCACAGACTCTCAGACCCACTCACAGACTCTCAGACCCACTCTCACTCTCAGACCCACTCTCACTCTCAGACCCACTCTCACTCTCAGACCCACTCTCACTCTCAGACCCACTCTCACTCTCAGACCCACTCTCACTCTCAGACCCACTCTCACTCTCAGACCCAATCTCACTCTCAGACCCACTCAGACTCACAGACCCACTCAAAGACAGACACACACAGACAGACACACTCTCAGACTCTCAGACTCTCAGACTCTCAGACCCACTCTCAGACTCTCAGACACACACACACTCTCTCTCTCAGACACACACACACTCTCTCTCAGACACACACACTGTATCTCTCTCAGACACACACACTCTTTCTCAGACACACACACGCACGCACGCACGCACGCACACACTCTTAGACACACACACATTCTCTCTCTGACACACACACACACACACACACTCACTCTCAGACACACACACACACATTCTCTCAGGCACACACACACACACACACACTCTCTCAGACACACGGGGGGGGATCTGATTGGGGGGGTGGATCGGAGCAGGTGCACTCCGCAACTGCTGCTCGGTGTGTGGGGAGAGGACCGTGTAAGTGCGCGGGGGGAGGGGGGGAGGAATCAGAGCAGGGGGGATCAGAGCAGGTGCTCTCCTCCGCAACTGCTGCCCGGTGTGGGGAGGAGGACCGTGTAAGTGTGCGGGGGGGGGGGGGGGGATTCTGAGCAGGGGGTGATCGGAGGAGGTCAGTAGACGTGCGCGCGGGGGGAGGGGGGGAATCAAAGCAGGGGGGGATCGGAACATGTTCCCACCTCCGTAACTGTTGCTTAGTGTTGAGAATCATTATTGAAGTATTTCTCCCTCTGCAGACTCGCTCTTCTGTGGACGTGTGAAGGGAGGGGGGTGGTCTTGGCCAAAAAAAACAATCTTGGCAGTATGCCAACACGAGGCAGCCAATCAGGAAAGTGGAGGTTTTTTTTCTCCCTCCTTTCTTGCAGGCACAGCGCGAGCACGCGAAGGGCCCCCTGACTCACGGGGGCCGGACCAAATCATTTTGCGGGCCTTATACGGCCCGCGGGCCAGACGTTCCCCACCCCTGCTTTACATACATGGTCTGGACCCATTGCGTACGTTAATGCAGGGTATGCATGTATCTTACAAAATAAAACCTCACCATAATCACCAAATCTATGTACAGCAGAATGAGTAGCAGGAGGGGGATACACTGCAACCAAAAAGTGAAAAGATATACATGTATTAAATAAAAAAGACATATATGATGACAAAGGGCTTTAGAACCCTCCAGTCCACAACAGTGCTTTGTCATGGCTGCTTGAAAAGATTAGACATATTTAAAGACTACTTTGTGTTAACCACCGCTTTCTTATACTTTTATAGCCCCCTCCGGCAACAGAGTAGTTACCAGTACAATTTTGTGCTGCAAAATTAAGTCAAAATTACACATTAACAACAGGGAGCGTTGTGTAACAGCTTTGTACTGTACTTTGTGACACGGTTTGTAGCCTGCAGCTCTGAGACCATGTTAATCTTCAAATAAGCCTAAAGTCTTTATTTGATGCAATAAAGGAGCATTGTGACAAAGGACCCACTGAATAAATGACCCAGATACTGAGCTTTCGTCATTATAGAAACTAAACTTTTTTTATGCAAAATGTTCTCAAAGCAATAAACTGGAAAATGAAGAATTCAACAAGTTTTAAAGCCTGTTAAGTAACTAGTTGTGTTTGATTTAAAATATTTGTAAACATGCTGATTCAATTATATTTACATTTATTTGGAAGTCAATAAGATAAAAACTTTCCAGGGGATAAATATCAAGGGTGGCAAATTAGCGGCTTAACGTTTATGGGGGCTGTGTATATGTAGCCATGTTCCCTCGAACCTCCGGTGCCGGGGAGTGGGATGGCTGCGGTGTATAGGAGCAGCGGAGCTCCGCGGCGTACCCGGCAAGCGGGACCGCCATCTTGTAGTTTGCGCATTCACAATTGCAGCCGTGCGGATGCGCAGAGAGAGCCGAGAAATTGCGGCGGCCATTTTATGTTTGTGCATGCGTAGTGGAGTCTTTGCGCATGTGCAGTCCCCAGAGTTGCGGTGGCCATCTTAGGAGAGGCTCCGCAAGGGACTACAAGTTCCAGGTGCCTTAGTGACTTGGGGAAGATACAGTTTGGCGCGAGGAAGCACGCACGGAGGAGTTACAGGCAGTTACTGCCAGTTACTGGAGTTTTGGCAGTTACTGGCAGTTGGAAGAACATGAGAACTATTGAGGTAGTGTCCTGGGAGCAGTGCTCCCCTAGACTAGGACTAAGTTTGTCCCTTAGGTCCCAGCTAGGTCCTAAATCCACTTCTAGATTGTGGCTGCTAGAGGGAAGACCCCAGATAGGGATGCTATCCTTTAGCCTTATAGTGTCAGGTGTAGCACCAGCGAAGAGACGCCACATGGTGAGTTGTGGCCTGCGGTCTGGGATCAGACCACAGGCAATATAGACATTAAGGGACACTCTCCAGCTGGAGTTCCCTCAAGAGACGGACGCCTATGTGGACCAGAAAGAGAGGATTCAGCAGATGTCGTGGGATCAGACGGATCCTTTTTGCACATTCAGTGGTACCTGGGTACAGGAGTGCCCAGGGAGGTAAAGTGCACCAACGGTCCACAGGGAAAGCACTACTCCCTACACGTGGGTGGGACTGACTCTCATTGGGGGAGGACAGATGGGGTATTGGTGCCACGCATCCTAGGTACTTTGGGGGACATTCACCTTGTGTTGTTATTATTGTATTGTGTGTGTTATATTGTATGGTACCGTTATATCGTTATTCTGTTGTCTGTAAACCAATTGTTATATACTGGTGTTAAAGCGTAGACATAAAATCAATGAGTCAAGGGTTCAAAAAATGTAACAACATGCGTTTATCTGTACCAAGGCACAATTGGGAGACAAGAATTCAGAAAGAACTCAAGCCTCTGAAAACATATTGCTTGGATCACATTTTTATACATTTCAAAATGAGTAATACACCCCTTAAGGGGGCTGGCTTAGAGATAAATGCTAATATGATGACATACAAAAAATACATATTGGTTGATACATAAATATGCTGCATACACTATATTCTTATCGATAATTTACCATAATGTGGGCCTCTTAACCTTGTGACATAAGGGAGTTACTCTGTTCAGCCCTGTATACACCGTAGCTGTCAGATAACAAAGCCTAAGATCAGCAGGAATGTCTAAGACAAGAGAAATCGCTTACGAATGCTATTTCAATTTATTACATGACTCGTAGGAATTACACAAGGGTGGGTTAGATCCAGAAGCGATACTCTGCAGAATCAAACATTCACAGTTCATTCATTCACGAATGAAACAAATAAACATTCATATAAGCAAACGCTCAGAAAATGGTGGTTTAGGCCAAAATGGAGGTGATGATAGCCACACACATTATCTCAATCTTCACACTGGTGTGTGTATCATTTCACTGTAAGTGGTCCTGAAGGGGGCTATCCCGCTGCGCTGGGATCCCTCTCAGTGGAGGCGCTGCACTGTGGAGAACGAGAGCTTACCCCAGGCTTCCAGCTGCGGAGGCTCATACCTTCTGTGAGCCACCGGTAACAGCAGCACACATAGGGCGCTATGCACTAAGATCCGTGCTTTTGCATCTGTTTGAAATTAAAAATCACGTCCGATACAAAGTGAAGCCGGAGACGCGATTCACTAAGGCCTTGAGCCCATTTTCTCTCGGACGGGCCAAAACTGGCTTATCGTACGTGCAAGCTTTTTCCCTCTGCTAGCGTTCTTAAACTTTACGTACGCTAGCTGATAGAAAAAAAAGCCGCTTGGAACATTTGCATGGAGATTTGTCATCTCCATGCAAGGCTGTTACAGGCGATCGTACACAAAATAAAATCATTTTAACAATAGTGTACATGAGCAGGGGGTCTCCGGAGCTGAACCGCATTGGTTTCAGGTCCGGGGACCCCCTACTTCAGGAGATAGATACCCCGTTATGGGGTGCTGGTATCCCCTGCAGTTTGAAAGCTTCCACGTCACGTGACCGGGACATTTACATTCTGCAGGGGATATCGGCACCCCATAAAGGGGCCTTATCTCCTGAAGTTAGGGGTCCCCGAGGCTGAAACCAATGCGGTTGGCGCGAACGGAGGGCCTAAGAAACCCCCGATTTACCCATAGTGAAAATTACATCCTTTTTGAAGGTGTCATGTCTTCCTTTGACCAACTCTATGGATCATTATCATGTAAGAATGTTTTAACAATTATTATATTATAATATAGAAAGTATGTTGTTGTAAGGATTATGGAGACACGCCGTTCACGGCGTGTCTCCCACTTACCTGCTGCCTCGCCTGACATCCTCGTGGCTCGCAGGGACGCCGGAGAAAGGCGCACGAGTTCCTGCACAGTGCGCGCGCGCACACGTTCTTCTTCCTCTTCTGCCCTCGGATCAGGGCATGGGGCCACGCACGCAGCCGTGGGCGCTGCTACACAGAGGCGCGGCCACACGGAGGCGCAACCGCCTCTTAAAGGTACAGTGAACCAAACTCTCGCTGCTATTGAATGCAGCCAGATTGCTGCCCTTTATGCCTCATCTCCTGGGACTCATAAGGGACCTATCCCTGCTGCAGCTGGCTCCTTCTACACACCCCTTTATGGCTGCAATGCTATTGGACCCTGTCTCCTTTATATACCTGCCAAAATCACTGGTTCTTTGGCTGAGCATAGTTCCAGGTGTCTTTACCATTCTCTGCCTCCCTAGTTCTATTTTACAGACCTCCTCGTGTACCAAACTGGCTTCCGCTACGTCTTCCTGTACCTCTGGCATCCCGAATTCGGCACACGGCTACTCGACTCTCCGCACCTCTGGCATCCCGATCCTGGCTTACGGTAAACGACAACGTCCCTCTCTCTAACCCTGGATTTGGCAAACGGCACTCTCTACCAACCGTACCTCTCCTGCCCCGATCCGGAATCCCCGACCAATCTACTTTCACGACGTGCCCTGGTGGCTGTGGGTGGTGTTCCTACCTTCCCACCTCAGCACCGTGGTCCCGTCTCGTTTGTGGTGAGCACATCCTAACATTATGCTCAGCCCAACAAACATGGACCAAACTGAGGTGGAGCGGACTTTAAATGCCCATACTGCTCTGTTTACCAGATTAGAGACTTATTTGGAGCAATCCGATAGACGGATGGATACCATACAGCAAAGCCTCCACTCTCTTACTCTTCAGGTCCGAGCCCTCACTTGGCAATCTCCACTCGTGGCACCCCCTGCACAGCCTAATCCTTTTTCGTTATCTCCGTTCACTCCGGAACCACGTATTCCGCCACCAAGACATTATGCAGGGGATCCTCAAGGATGTCGGGGCTTCATTAACCAATGTCTTGTACAATTTCGTCTCTCTCCCTCTCGCTTTGTGTCTTCTGTCTCCAGGGTTGGCTACATCTACTCCCTTCTCACCGACCAGGCACTGGCATGGGCCTCTCCCATCTGGGAACAACAGGGGGCACTCACACAGGACATCGATCTCTTCGTTGAGGAATTACGAAGAGTTTTTGATACACCAGCACGGAAGTTAACGGCAGCTTCTGCTCTTCACCACATTAACCAGGGAGACCGTTCGGTTGCTGTATATGCGGTGGAGTTTCGCACTCTTGCTGCCGAGACGGGTTGGAACGATGACGCCCTATCTTCCGTGTTCTGGCAAGGATTATCGGAGACCCTAAAGGACGAGCTCGCCGCACGGGATCGTCCTACTAACCTAGAGGACTTAATCGCTCTGGCTATTCGGGTGAATCAACGCCTGCTGGAACGTAAATATGAACGTTCTCATTATCGGTTACGGGTTCCAAGAACTCTTGCACCCTCCTTCGTGGCTCCGTCACCTTCTTCCGGGGACATTCCTGAACCCATGCAGTTGGGGGGCAACAGACTATCTTCGGCTGAGAAGTTACGTAGGCGCACGGCCGGTCTTTGCATGTACTGTGGCAATTCCACTCACGCCTTGCCCCAGTGTCCCCATAGAGCGGGAAACGCCAGCTCCCAGTGAGATACGGGAGAGTTTCATTGGGAATATTGACCCCTTCTTCCATCATCCAAAACATCCTTCCCACCAGGATAGTCTTACCTATAATGCTGTCTGGAGAGGGGTTCCACACCCGGGCACGGGCGTTCATTGATTCCGGTTCTGCAGGTAATTTCATTGATGAAACTTTTGCTAGACAGAACAATATTCCTTTTGTCAACAAGAAGACGCCTGTAGGTCTGGAGGCCATCGATGGTCGACCTCTAAAGCCAGCATTTATCACGCTTCAGACGGTACCTCTCCTACTGCAGTTCGTGGACGTCCATGCAGAGATCATTACTCTCGATGTCATCCACACGCCCTCTGCTGAGTTGATTTTGGGTCTTCCCTGGCTTCAACTTCATAATCCTCGCATCGACTGGACAGATCGGGAACCGGTTCAGTGGGCTCCTTCTTGTGCCAAGACATGTACCAGGGTTTTTCAGAGGATTGGAGGAGTGTCTACCATATCCGAGAAGATCAACTCCTTACCTTCTGTGTACTGGGATTTCCGTGACGTATTTGACAAGGCACGTTCGGAGGTACTACCGCCGCACCGTCCGGTTGATTGTCCCATTGACTTACTTCCTGGCGCACCTCTTCCCAGGAGAAGATCTTATCCTCTCTCTCTCCCAGAGACAAAGGCTATGAACACCTACATTGCCGAGAACTTGGAGAGGGGTTTCATCAGAAAGTCTTCCTCCCCGGTCGGAGCAGGCTTCTTCTTTGTCAAGAAGAAGGACGGATCTCTCCGTCCATGCATAGACTATCGGGGTTTGAATAATATCACCCGCAAAAATTGCTACCCTCTGCCTTTGATTCCGGAATTATTCGACCGCCTCCAGGGAGCAACCATCTTTTCTAAATTGGATCTGAGAGGTGCCTACAATTTAGTAAGGATACGAGAGGGGGACGAGTGGAAGACTGCTTTCAACACCCATGACGGCCACTACGAGTATCTTGTTATGCCTTTCGGGTTGTGCAATGCACCAGCAGTTTTCCAGGATTTTGTCAACGAGATCTTTCGGGACATTCTCAACACTTTCCTTATTGTTTATTTAGATGACATCCTCATCTTTTCTAAGACCGCTCAAGATCATATTAAACACGTTCAACAAGTACTATTACGTTTGAGGGAGAACCATCTTTTTGCGAAATTGGAGAAGTGTCAGTTCCACCTTAAATCCGTGGCGTTCTTGGGTTACGTTATCTCGGATTCCGGTTCCAAGATGGATCCGGAGAAACTTAAAGCTATCTTGGAGTGGCCTCTTCCGACTACTCTCAAAGCCGTGCAACGCTTTTTAGGTTTTGCGAATTATTATCGACGGTTCATCCGCAATTTTTCTGATACCGTTTCCTCCATAACCGCCCTCACTAAGAAAGGGGCAGATCCGTCATCATGGTCAGTGACCGCTAAAGAAGCGTTTGAGAGTCTCAAGAGGACTTTTGTGTCTGCTCCCATCCTCACCCACCCAGATCCTGGACTCCCATTCACCTTGGAGGTGGATGCTTCGGACATTGGGGCTGGGGCTGTTCTATCCCAGAGAACTTCTCCGTTAGCCAGACGGCATCCCTGTGCTTTTTTTTCAAAGAAATTCTCTTCCGCCGAACAGAATTATGATGTCGGAAATAGGGAGCTTTTGGCGATCAAATTAGCGTTGGAGGAGTGGAGACATTTCTTAGAGGGCACTGAGACACCCATTACCATTCTTACGGATCATAAGAACCTTCTTTACTTGGAGGGAGCACGTCGGTTGAATGCTCGACAAGCCCGCTGGGCTTTGTTTTTTTCACGATTTAATTTTCTTATTTCTTTTATTCCTGGCTCCAAGAACCTAAAGGCGGACGCTCTATCTCGACAATTTCTTGCGGATGACAGGTCCGAGGAACAGCTTGAGTCTATTATCCCCTCTAGTTGTATCCTGTCTGCCAACTCCTTTGAGGCCAGGAGCAAAATTCAGTCGGAACAGTCACAGACTCCGAGGGGACTCAAGGTTCCGGAGGGAAGACTCTACACGGCACCTCAACACCGCAAGAAGGTCCTCGAGTGGTGTCATTCGTCTAAATCGGCAGGACACCCAGGGATACGGAAGACCAACGATCTGGTTCAACGTACCTTCTGGTGGCCAGAGAGGGCTAAAGACGTAGAGGAGTTTGTCAAAGCATGTAGCATTTGCGCTCGTAACAAGGTACCTCGTGTCAGACCCGCTGGGCTACTCCTTCCATTACCCATTCCAGATCGTCCCTGGAGTCATATCTCTATGGATTTCATTGTGGAACTTCCAGAGGAATACTATTTTAGTGGTTATCGATCGTTTTTCCAAACAAATGCACCTTGTTCCTTTGAGGGGTCTCCCAAATTCCCCCAGGCTGGCAGATGTGTTTATTCAGGAGATTTTTCGCCTTCACGGAGTTCCTTCTACCATTGTCTCTGACCGGGGCTCGCAATTCGTGTCTAGATTTTGGCGTGCCTTTTCCAAAAGGTTGGGGATCTCTCTTCAGTTCTCCTCAGGATACCATCCACAGACCAATGGGCAAACGGAGAGGGTCAATCAAAGCTTAGAACAATATCTCCGATGTTTCATCACGGAGACACAGGAGGACTGGGTGGATCTACTTCCTTGGGCCGAGTTTGCCCTGAACTCTCTCCGCAATGACTCTACCCAAGAATCTCCGTTTTTTATAAATGATGGATTCCATCCTTCCCGGTTACCCTTCTCTTCACTATCATCAGGGGTGCCAGCAGTGGACAAACACGTCTCTCACCTGAAGGTTTTGTGGTCTAAGATACAGGAGAACTTGAAGGTAGCTACAGGGAGACAGAAACTCCAAGCAGATCGCCTTCGACGACAAGTGCCGGAGTTCGTTCCAGGGGACACAGTGTGGCTTTCATCTAGGAATATCCGGCTGAAGGTTCCTACCATGAAGCTTGCTCCCAAGTTCCTCGGTCCCTTTCCCGTGGTTAGGTGGATTAACCCTGTGGCTTACGAACTACGCCTTCCACCTTCTATGAAGATTCCACCAGTTTTTCATGTATCTTTACTCAAACCAGTGTTTCGCAGCCCTCGCTTTTCCAAGAAAACTTCTTCTCCACCTCCGATTATGATTTCGGGTCAACAGGAGTACGAGGTCCAGTTTGTCCTGGATTCAAGAATTTCCAGAGGAAGAGTACAATACCTGGTTCACTGGAGGGGGTTCGGTCCAGAGGAACGTTCATGGATTCCTCACCGGGATCTTCACGCACCTCGGCTTCTACAGGCTTTTCATCACAAAAACCCTTCCAAGCCTTATCATGGTCGCCCGGAGGTCGCCCCTGAAGGGGGGGTACTGTAAGGATTATGGAGACACGCCGTTCACGGCGTGTCTCCCACTTACCTGCTGCCTCGCCTGACATCCTCGTGGCTCGCAGGGACGCCGGAGAGAGGCGCGAGTTCCTGCACAGTGCGCGCGCGCACAAGTTCTTCTTCCTCTTCTGCCCTCGGATCAGGGCGTGGGGCCGCGCACGCAGCCGCTGCTACACAGAGGCGCGGCCACACGGAGGCGCAACCGCCTCTTAAAGGTACAGTGAACCAAACTCTCGCTGCTATTGAATGCAGCCAGATTGCTGCCCTTTATGCCTCATCTCCTGGGACTCATAAGGGACCTATCCCTGCTGCAGCTGGCTCCTTCTACACACCCCTTTATGGCTGCAATGCTATTGGACCCTCTCTCCTTTATATACCTGCCAAAATCACTGGTTCTTTGGCTGAGCATAGTTCCAGGTGTCTTTACCATTCTCTGCCTCCCTAGTTCTATTTTACAGACCTCCTCGTGTACCAAACCGGCTTCCGCTACGTCTTCCTGTACCTCTGGCATCCCGAACTCGGCACACGGCTACTCGACTCTCCGCACCTCTGGCATCCCGATCCTGGCTTACGGTAAACGACAACGTCCCTCTCTCTAACCCGGATTTGGCAAACGGCACTCTCTACCAACCGTACCTCTCCTGCCCCGATCCGGAATCCCCGACCAATCTACTTTCAAGACGTGCCCTCGTGGCTGTGGGTGGTGTTCCTACCTTCCCACCTCAGCACCGTAGTCCCGTCTCGTTTGTGGTGAGCACATCCTAACAGTTGTATAGGCCGCACTATTGAATGTATGAACTATATTTGACATAGGTAAGTTGTGGGTGCTGGGGAACAATGAAGAGACCTCTAATGTCTCCTAAGTACATATAGAACATAAAAAGTGTTCCCCGCACTCATAATGAATACTAAACAATCAATGATACTTGAAATGCTGATATATATGAATGAGCATAAGTGAAGAACATTAATTGACAATGTGGCTAAAAACTCTAATCATATACAATTTACAGGAGGGGGAGGGATGGTGAGGGAAGGGGGAAATGTGACATCACTAAAAAGTGAGGGATATGATAAACAAATCCCTAAAAGGGAAGGAAATGTGTGCGGTGAGACGCAGGGGAAACGTAACGTTTCGTTGTCACTTACCCCTTCTACAGGCCCATTCTCCTAGCCACCACAAAGTGGGACTATGGTACTTACCGACTCCCTCACAGTAAATTTCTCCCAGTGTTAACAGAAATGCTACAAAAAATTCCATACATGTTTATGCAAGACATGCGTAACGTAACATTGAGCTGGTAAACATATATGCTATAACGGTGGTGTGCAGCTGATTGGGCACATTGAATTTGTCACGAATGCGCTCATGACATAACCTAATAGGTGTCTGTAATGATATGTAGATGTTGTAAAACTGTGTAATATATTACCATACATTATTAAATCACTACTTAAATGTATATTAACACTTTTACATATACACAGCTAAAACCAAGACCAGTCATAAAACAAAATTGTGGGCTGAGATATGCCGAGCTGTGTCAGCATCAGGCGTCTTTAAAAGGACCCCAGAGACGTGTAAGAAAAGATTTGGGGACATTAAACATCGACTGAAGAGGAAGATGTCACTGGCCGGACGCATCGCAGCCCTTACATGTCAGTCCATTACGTGTACGCCCCTCGGTGAAAAGAAAAAAATCAAGTTTCAACATTAAAGAAATATGTTATATGTGCAGAAATGCAGTACATATATTCCTAATTAGTGTACTTTGCATATGGCTACATAATAATGTTATGTGTCTGGTGATTCAGGGTTAGTCACTTACTGAAATGGCTGGAAATGCAGCATTTTAAATGAAATTCGGTCACATTATGCTGACTAGTTAATGTTGTTTAGCATTCTGTATATAACATGTTTATAGTGATAGCCTGTGGACAAACGAAACCTTCGTTAGGCAGTCCTCGGTTATCCGAAACAATGCGTTACTCAAAATGGCGTTGGATAGCGAAACGTCTTAAAGCGAAACACATTTTCTCATAGGAACACTGTTTACATAAAAGGTTCCATTCCTGAAGGCATTTGTAATGCTAAAATACACCAAATATTTTATTCAGACAATAAGATATGCAAGCCACACAAATTATATAGTGTATATACTGTATTATATATATATATAATATATAAAATGTAATTTTATTATATAATCTATTATATAGTATAATATTATGTTATATATATATATAGTTCATGTTTATTTTTGGTAACATAAATAAATTGCTTTGATGCAGTAAGCAGTTATTTAGAAGATGTTGCGTAATATTTTATAACGGCATGCTTCACGTGTACTACACAGTAACAGTAGAAAAACCGTGTGTTTAGATGCATCATGAACTTTGTATGTAACCGATAACTTTCTGTAATTAATATTATATATCTACTTCTTTAATAGATGTTGACATCTCCGTTCCAGACAGAAGATAATGTGAATGCATGTATCCAAACACCGACCAACAGAGCTTTTCCATCCTGGCCACATGCCAAATACATCACATGGTCACTCATGCTATGATACACATGAAAGTGAACATGCAAACTTTTATATATACTAGCTAATCTTAGATGATATAATTTGCTTAGCAGAATGAATATAGATTTGAGGGTATTTTCGACTACGCTAAAATGTGTGTAAACATTACAATAAACGTTGAAATTATATCTTGTCTTAGTGCTCCATTTTTGTCAATGTCATGCTGATGACACTTTGAATTAACTCAAATAATACAATTAATGTTTTCCTATGTCGTCTGAAGAAAAACACATTTAGTTATAGTGAAACTGTAATGTATTGGTCAAAGTTCTACATGAGTAATTGTACGAAGCATTTACATGAATGATTAATATAGGAATTTGTGTTTTAAAATTAAAAATACTACTTATGGTATGGATACATGCCAGGTTACTGATATAAGATATCAACATGTCATCTGCTCATACTCCTGCAGACAGTCCAATTATGTATGTAGTAATAGTTACATAAGTGACAATAATAATATTAAGTAAGGAATCTGAATCATAACAATTGTCTAAGTATTTAAGTACACAATTAATTGTTTACAAGTTTATAATGTTGAAAGTATTAAAAAAATGAAATATAATCATTTAGAGTTGTTAAGTTGTAAGATAACACTATGCATAGGCATCAAAACAGCACTATCTCTTCACTTAATGCCCAACATTATGCATTTAAGGATGCACACATTGTACAGGTGGGGGGAAACATGATTTATACAAGAACAAATGTGTTAAACATTGACATACCGTTGCCAGATGAACTTCTGATCATTCACTACAAAATGTGCAGTTCTTTGGAGAGAGCAGGATCCTATGATTAGATACACACAATGCAATGTAACACACATCACAAGATGATTATAAATTCGATTATATGTCAAAGAAAATCTTACATGTGAAAAAATTCTCTATTAACGTCCGGCGAGTCTCCACCCCACTGGCTGTATGGTCCCTAACCCCTGCAGGAGGCACGAGAGGATCCTCCTCTAAATCCTCCCGAATGTTGCCTTGAAGATTGTGACGTAGGGCAATGTTGTGCAGAATTCAACAACAAATCACTATGTCGCCAACCTTCGCTGGCGAATACTGGAGCGCACCACCAGATCTATCAAGACACCTAAAACGACTTTTCAACACTCCAAATGTCCTCTCAATCACCGAGCGTGTGGATATGTGTGCGGCATTATATCATTCCTCTGCAGGGGTTTGAGTATTACTCAGTGGAGTCAGAAGCCAAGGCCGGCTTCCATATCCTGAGTCACCTATAAGACAGTCAAATCACATGAATGTTAATATATGTAATGTAAGGATGTGTATACATATATATGAGGGTTCCGCGCTGTCACTAAACAAAGGAAGCGCCATACTGTTCTTTTGCCAGTAAGGTCACTGAGTGAATAGTCAGGCTGCGCATGCGCGAGGGAAGCGTGCGAAAGGCAACCAATCTGGAGGGACTTTGGGGGTTGCACTCTGAACTCTGAACTGTGGGAGAGTCAGCTGAGGCTGAGGACCAATAGGGTGCGAGACTCTGGATAGAGAGACAGGATGCGTGTGGGCGGTGGGAGACACGAGTGAGAGGTGAAGGAGGAAGGTGGCGGAACCTCGTGTGCGTGAGCGGAGGGTCAGTGACCCTTCCGTTTAGGTGAGAGACATTCCCCAGCCCCGAGGAGCATTACCCCTGTCATCGTAGGGTGCCGCTTTTGTAGGGACGGCAGTAGCAGTTAGGGACGTTTCCCTTTAGTGCGGGTTCAGCTGCGGAGTTGCGGACGCCATCTTGGTCTGGAGAACAGACCGCACAGCATAGCGGAGTGTCGGCGCAAGGCTGGAGCAACACTAGGGACCATGTGTGAAGTGGTGTGGTCACCGCAGTGACCGGAAGGTATCGTTAGTCAACAAGTGCACCTACACCGGTCATCAGGCGCTGATCCCGCCTCCCACTAACTAATTGGGGGCACCAGTGTGCCATCATACTATTCTATACAGATACTAGTTACAGGACATACTCCTTGGGAGAGTGGCAGAGCCACCTGTGTGCAGAACATTATTCCTAGCAAGGTGTGGCCGAGCCACTGTGTGTGTGTTACGTTATGTTATGTAGAGTATAAGGGTCTTATCCATGTCATGTATACTCTGCAAGCTTCCGTTTAGTTAATCTCAATAGTAAAGGTTGCCTGTTGCACAATACCGTTGTTATGTTTCTTGCTCAGGGTAGATTCTCTAATATGGGGATCCTGGGTAAGTGGAGGCGCTGCACCATGATAAGTAAGGGTATGACCCCAGGCTCCCCAACAGCGGAGGCTCAGAGCTCCTGAAGCCACAGGTATATACAACACCAGTAGTTCCTTTAAAGCAGGGATTCACAAAAAGGGCTACAGTAACAATATTCCAAACATTCCCTATTGCCATTTCCTAGTACATGAGAGTGAATAATATACAACACATGCCCTAACAAGGAAATCCTCCTTATCTAAGATGATGCTGCATGACATGGATTAGATATACAACTTCACAAATGTTAAGTATTTGTGGTTACTTACAATATTAGCAACACCTAATGAAACATTAAACTGTACATGAAATGTACTTGTAAGTGCAGTTTCTGTAACATTGACTGACCCAATAGCCAACCGTCCTCGAATTCCCCCGCTTCAAATTTACGGAAGACTAATGAGTTCTTCAGAATATGGGAATCGTGGCAGGCACCTGGGAATTGGGCTACCACACTCAGAATTTTCATTTATGCGTCACATACGACCTGCACATTGAGCGAGTGGTAATGTTTCCTGTTCCAAAAATCCCTCTCCTCTTCACGTAGCGGGGTCAGCGCAACATGTGTGCAATCTATAGCACCCATTACATTGGGTAGCCCAGCTACATTATAAAATGCAGTCTTCAGTGCCACTCTATCTGCTCACTAGGAAAATGTATATAATCACTAGCGCGTCGAGTCAGTGCACATAGAAACTGGCTAAAGGCCCGCGAGAATGCCGACTGCGAGACCCCACCTACTATGCCCACAGTTGTCTGAAATGACCCAGAAGCAAGAAAATGTAATGAGCTCAGCATTTTAACAAGGCCAGGCACTGCATGACTCCTGTCTTTTGTTGGCTCTAAATCTTTTCTTAACACTTCATACAGTTCAAAGATAGCCGCTGAGCTCAATCGGTAGCGGCTGATAATCTCTGCCTCACTCAAGCCCTCTAGGGAGCTTCTTTCCCTAAAATTGCGGGGGGCTATGTGCCTCACAACACGGATCTCCCTCTCTCTCCTCTCTCTCCTCTCTCTCTCTCTCTCTCCTCTCTCTCCACTGCAGCATAATCTTCCTCCTCCTCGCAAAAAGCAACACAAAAGCGTAATCTGGTGCCGCATCCATTTCACCCTGGAAGGTAAGTGGCTCCTTATATCGTTTAAATAGGCAGACTAATAAGTCACATAATTGTAAATGATGACACGTGTGTTGGATAGTATTTTGAAAAAATGATTTGTAGTCAGTCAAAAATTCATTCTACTTCAATTCAAATGTATTACACACATAATTATATGTGATGTAATCATCAATTAGACATCATTCGTGAATCCACAGTGAAACCGATGCTGCGACCCAATATGATTAATTGCGAGAAAAAAATAACTCAATCCTGACATTTGTATGTAACATGTTGAGCCATGAAGGTGTTACATCACAAGAAGTAATGATTTGTTTGTATTAAGGTGTGTCAGAAGGTTGAATTATTGTCAGATGGTTGTTTTCTGATCACGGGAGTATTGCCCTTTAAATTAACCCCCTGCTAATGTTTGCTGGTACACTATCAAGTTAGGAAGATACATGTAATTCAATTGATATTAAATCAATCATGTGTTCTCCTTTTATGTCAATTATTGATTATCAGCTCTGGGGGACACAGATATATTCACGCCAACATCCGTGGACCCCCAGACAGCTTCAAGGACCACCCCTGGACCCCTCTGAGTGCTAAATAAATGTACTTTCTGTATACAGCTTAATTTATGTTAAAAGGTGAAATGCAGTATTATCCATATGTGGAGAATATAAATCTGGCACAATACTGTACTGTATGTGTTATGGGGTTGTATTAATTTGTAAGGATAGTTGTATTTGGGGGTGGCGCACGATTGCTACAGCATGCCAGCGGGGAACCCCGAACACCCACAGGACCCCCAGCCACCCTTGGGGACCCCCGCTTGCTGAGTCGGGGACCCCCGGGCCCCCACGGGGTCAGCCAGGGACACCCGCGCGACCCCTGGCCTCCCTCAGGGACCCCCGCGGGGTCAGCCGGGGACACCCAGGGACACCCGCCCGCCTGTTGTATGGGTGTTGCGCACGCAAAAATGTAAACAAAGAAAATTTTCAAAGTCCAGCTTTTTTATCACCTGCCTTGAGCTGGCGATCTTTTTTTAACACAACTTTCGCGTACGATAAGTTTGCGTAGCTTAGTGAATCCCGGAGAAGGGCAGAATTGAACGCAAACAGGTTATCGTACGAGCAAAATTGGACTTTGAAAAATTTCCAGGAAAAAGTCAGTTTAAGAACGCAAAGTGCCTGTTTGCGTGGCTTAGTGAATCGTGTTCGGCGGAACATCACGTTCTAAGAGCACTTTGAGCTCTTAAAACGACATACTGCACCGACACACTTTATTCGAGCAAATACCCAGTATGTACCTGGCAGATACCTGGAATGCGCCGCTCCTCACCTCTGACAAGCCCCGTTGCGTTTGCCTTCCCAGCCTGGGTTCATGCCTGGCTGATGGGCGGCTGATCTGTTAAATGATAATGATTAGGATTTAATAGGCTGCAATGCTTCGCGTGTCTACCAGATGGCATAAATTCATGAATTGTAATGCAGTATATATATATATACTGTGCAGTATTGCAGCCAGGGGGAATAAAATGCTTCAATCCCTGCCTGGAAA
Organism: Ascaphus truei; assembly: GCF_040206685.1. Taxonomy (NCBI): domain Eukaryota; kingdom Metazoa; phylum Chordata; class Amphibia; order Anura; family Ascaphidae; genus Ascaphus; species Ascaphus truei. The sequence continues at coordinate 128,341,047 of NC_134486.1, forward strand.
ATAACCCAATGCACTCGGGCAGAAAACAGTCACAAACCTCAATACACCCGGGTTTACCCGAATTCGTGGGACTAGCCGAGCTCGAATAAAGTGTGTCGCCAGTGTAACGGAGCTTAGTGCATAGCCCTCAAAGTTCTTTAGACACGGGGAAAGGGAGTTACATATAAAAGTCTCCTGTGTGTACAATATGTATGAAAGACAGGTGCAAACCGGCAATGTATAGCAATGGCGTTAATATGGCCCCCTCCGATGCAAATATTTTCATGGCTGAACATGGTTGACATGATCACCTTTCTAGAATAGGTCTGCTTACTCCTCTGAACAGGAAGTGAGTGAGTGTTACTAATAGCCTCTGGTCTGTGCACTCATACAGACCTTTTATCCTTTGAGTTATTTACTAATTATGTCTATGTTCTTGCTTTGAGTCAATAACCAAAGTAACTAAAGTACAGTAACATCATTGGGGTTAAAGGTTGCAACCATCTAGGAATCATTCAGTTTAGGATTGCTGATCCTTTCCCCCCAATCTGTTCACTTTTTATAGTGTATTATTATTCCCCTCATATTTGTTAACATATTCCCTTTTTGGACAGCCAAATTGAGGGTGTTGTTGCTTGGCTCTTTTTGACAGATGGATTCATTTGAATTGAGTTCTTGCCATTTCTTTACATTTTAGCAACAGTACTTTAGGACAATCAGTTTATTTATACTTTTTTTGGACTATAGTAAACTACAATTAAGTCTTCAGAGTGTGGACTGAAACCTTTATTGATATTCTATTTAATTAGTGGTCATTTTCTTTATGTTAAAGGAATAATTTATAGGCAACTTTGCTATCAGAATCTCCCTGAGGCATATGCTATATTTCGAATTATTTAAATTCTTATTTTTATTGAATTATTTGAATGAACTGATATGATTTGTTAGTAAGAACATGTCCCTGTTGTACATATATTTGATTAGGTTCAGTATGCAAACACAATAACGTAATTGGCTTGTTGGTGTCTTATATTCTTTCTAGGGCAATGGGGTCGATTTTCCTTTCTACTATATATAGAGACCATCAATGGATGAGCTACTCATTAGGTTGCCGTGATGACATCATTGAGCAGGGTAGGATAGGTCCTCAATATTTGCACCTGGATTGAAAACAGGTTGAAAGATACAGAAAGAACAGAGTTGGCATAAATGTAACTTTTTCAGGTTGGGCGTAAGGTGTAAGTAGAATAACTCTAGGATCCGTACTGGAACCCCTGCTTTTTAGCTTGTTTATAAATGACAGAGAGGTTTGCAAAGAGAGCAAAGACCTCATCTTTGCAAATTATACTAAATGGAGTAAGGTAGTAAAATCAGAGGAGAATCTTATTTCTCTCCAGAAGGAATTGGATAGACTGGAAACATGGGCAGGTAAATGGTTTAATACAGTTAAATGTAAGGTTATGCATTTGGGAAACAAGAACAAACAGGTGACTTACAAATGAAATGGGGTAAAAGTAGGTGAATTCTTGATGGAGAAGGATTTAGGAGTGCTTGTAGACTGCAGGCTTAGCAATAGTGCCCAATGTCATGCAGTAGTTGCAAAGGCAGATCTTATCTGGCATTAAACGGGGAATGGATGGAGGGGAAGTAAGCATATTATGCCTCTCTATAAAGCATTAATAAGACCACACCTTGAATATGGCGTACTGTTTTGGGCACCACTCCATTAAAAAGATATTATGGATCTAGAAAAAGTGCTGACACGAGCAACCAAATTAATAAAGGCGATAGAAGATCTGATTTAGGAGGAGAGGCTAGCTAAATTAGTTTTGTTTACATTAGAAAAGAGGTGTCTAAGAGGGGATATGTAACTATATACAAATATATTCAGGGTCAATACAAGGAGATTTCAAAAGAACTATTCATCCCAAGGGCAGTACAAATGACATACTAAATCCCTTATGGTTGGAGGAAAGATTTCACAAGCAACAAAGGAAATGGTTCTTTACAGTAAGAGCAGTTAAAATGTGGAATTCATTACACATGGGGACTGGGATGGCAGATACAATAGATGTCTTCAAAAAAAGGTTGGACATCTTTTTAGAAAGGAAAAGTATACAGGGATATACCAAATAAGTAATCACGGGAAGGATGTTGATCCAGGGAGTAATCTGATTGCCATAATTGGAGTCAGGAAGGGATTTATTTTTCCCCTTATGAGACGTCATTGGATGACATGTCACTGGGGTTTTTTGTTTGCCTTCATCTGGATCAAGATACTGTAAGTATGGATATAGGATAACGTATCTATCGTCTACATTTATTGTACTATACTGTAGGTTAAACTTGATGGACATATGTCTTTTTTCAACCTCAACTACTACAGTACAGTATGTAACTATGTAACATAGGAGTTAACTATTATTGTTGTTTGTGGTATGTATGTATACCTACCCTTTACCGGATGGGAAGCAAAGGTCCCTGGAACTGAACCGGAGATCCCTTCGTTTCCAAGATACATACTGGTAAAGGCAGCGCAAGTACTTCCTGTTTTTGTTTTTTTAAATCTTACGAATCATGCAAGCCATAAGAAGTCAGTTAATTAGCCCTCGTAGCACAGAGGACTGCAACGTGCTACTTTTATCTGTAAATATCTCGGGAATCAGGGGGTAACTGGATCTCAAAATTGGTCTTTACAGCAAAGGGGTAAAAAACAATCAGGGTAAAAAACAAAGGGGGGGGGGGGTGAAGAGGTGGTACTGCTGCTTTAACAGCATATTGAAAAAGAGCAAGAGTATATATTTTTAAATTTAAAAAAAAAGATTTATTTTAAAAAGGCTCTCTCTCTTTCTCTTTTTTTATATATAAACATTTTTAGAATAAGGTTCAGTGAACTGTGACCCAGTGGTTAAAGGAATAACTCCCTAAAAAAAAAATGAAAATTAAATAAATAACAAAGTAATATTTAAGCAGTGATCTATGTCTTGTTTTTGCTGAGTTCTCCCTTATTATTGCACTGGGATCAGTTGTTCCCATGGCAACCTGTGGGAATTTAATGTGTGTGAATGGTAGCAGCTGGGAGACCCTTGTTCCAGCAACTGATATCTCCACTATGCAACTACATTTTATTTTTAAGGATGACATTGCTAAAGACAGCAGAACACAATGTACCAATAGTAAAAATAGAGAAATAAAAACCCGGCCGCAAAAAAGCTACATTTCTACATTTTTTTTTTAAGCAAGGTTTTCAGCGTCCCCGTACAATGCAAGATACTGGTAACGCAGGTAAATCATAATTGAAAATCAGCTGCAACCTATGCAAACATAGTGAGGTTAAAGCTAAACAAAGAATTCAGATTGGGACACATTGCAGGCCTGCACCACACCTCCACTTTCACAGCTGATCATTTCCCCTTGAGGCCCCCCCTTAAAAAACAAACCAGTATCCCTCCTTTCTAAAAGGTAGCTCTGTAAACGATACCATAGACCAGGACCTATGCCACGTTGAATACCAGTTAATTGACATGGTCAGAGGTATCACAAAAAAACGTACAGGAAAAGAGCACTCATGTCAAAATAAACATAGAAGCTGCTTTTCGGCCTGACCCCAAACAACTTTTGGTTCACAGTTTGCAAATGTGAGGAGGCACATTATATTGACAAATGGCTCCCCATGGGTTGCACCATCAGTCGCATATTTCAAAGCTTTCGGCACCTTTTTGCATTGGTGCATAGTCTGTAAAACAGGAACTAGCACAATAGCGCACTACTTTCCTGTATATTTCCTGCTAGCAGGTCCCCCCAACTCACTACTGTGCAAAGGGCTACTCAAAAGCACCGAGGGACTCATTCATGAGCAAGGGGTCCCAATAGCCAAAGATAAAACGGAAGGCCCAGCAGAAATATTGTCATTTCCAGGCATAGAGATTGACACGTTGGCTAGGAAACTGAGAACTAGCCCATGTCAGTTCAGGGAGGCTAGAAAAGTGACTCTGAAACAAATGCAGTAATTACTGGGTTTCCTAAATTGCACCTGTCAAATCATTCCCATGGGCAGATTCTTTACTGGCAGGTTAAAGAGTGCTACCACAGGGATAAAGAAACCCCAACACTGTACCCAAAATACAAAAGAGCTAAGGGCTGACCTAAAAGTATGGGACTGCTCCTCAGCCGGTTTAACAGTAAAGGGTTGTGGGAACAGGGACAGTAAAACAAAACCAGGAGCTGCAGTTGTTTACTGACTCAGCAGGGGCACACGGATTCGGGGCATGCTTCAGAGGTGAGAGGTGCGCAAAGCCATGGCCACCGGACTGGGTCGAGGCACCCGCACATGCGTGATCAGCGTTTTCCAGGCGCTCGTGCACATGCACGTGGCTATCCCGCATGCGCCAATCGCTTGCAAGCGCCAATTGTGCATGCCGCCCACAAACTTTGCCACCCCAAAATGTTGCCACCTTAGGCACGGACCTATCTGGCCTAATGGAAAATCCGACACTGGGCGCGCCCACCGGTGGGACAGAGAGGATGGCGTGGGGAGGGCCAGGCAGCAGCTGGGGAAAGCCAGAGCCTGGCGGCGGCAACCAAAAGCCTGGCAGCTGGGCCCAGCCTCTGATTGCCGCCACCGGGCCCCAGCTCTCGGGTCTCCACAGCTGTTGTCTCCTCTTCCCATGCCGGGGCTGCCTCTCTCTCCCGCCGAGTTTATAGTAATATACTTACACGGCCTTGTGTAAGCAAAAATAAAATTGGTATCTTTTCAGGATGGGTTCTGACTTCTCCAAATTCAGGTGTATAAAAATCAATAGGATATAGGTAATATACATATATAGGATATAGGTTAATACATATGTACTCACAAGCCCCAACAACAGGTAGTTCCGCCCCGCGTCCGGGGTGCAGAGTGATGACACCTCTCTGCTCTGCTGTAGTTGCGGCTGTAGGTGCTGGCTACGGAAGCCTTCATAGGACATAAACTGCCACCAATTCGAGCAACGTGTTCCTCAGGCTCATGACTGGGCTATGTGGGAAGGCCAGAAGTTTATTGTGTATGTGAGTTCTTTGTTTATTTGTAATTTATCAATAAATGCCATTTTTAAAGAACCCATACTGAGATCGTGCATCACTTGTCCCCCTTTCACTGCGGGACCGGGGAGAGACACTCACTGACTTCAAGCAATTAGGGAGAGATTTCCTGTTGGAGTACTGTTGGAGAGCCATCCCCTGCGTCCAGTCTAAGAGCTTGGACGGATTGAGTAAACCACAAAGATACCAGAACCTCTACCATTACTCACACTGGGCCGTGTGAGTACATATGTATTAACATATCCTATTGATTTTTATACACCTGAATTTGGAGAGGTCAGGACCCATCCTGAAAAGATACCAATTTTATTTTTGCTTACACAAGGCCGTGTAAGTATATTACTATAAACTTGGCCCCCTAAACCACTATATCAGAACGTTATCAGCTTTATATCGTTTGCATCTGTATTGTGTATTGTCCTAATCCCATGCTCCCCCATTTTTCCGTTTTCCATGTTTGTATAAGGGCTCTGGATTATCCCTACTCTGGGGTTTACGCAGACGGGATCTAAGGGTTGTCTCTAAGCACCTAAAAGAGACCAAATTTTATTGGCTATATTTTTTTCACTGTAAGCAATATTCTGAGACTCAAGGTAAGCGCCTGGTTTTTCTTGTTTCTATCTCTCTCCCGCCGGTAAGTGCGCCGGAAGCTGAGTGCACCAGAAGTCAGGCTCTGCTTCTGGCGCACACCGGCAGGAGAGAGAGACAAGCCCAGTGTGGGAAGAGGAGGCAGCACGTGGGAAGAGCCAGGAGTCAGGGACCGGTGGCGGCAACCAGAGGCCTGGCAGTCGGATGTAGAAGTTGAGGCCGGACTCCCCTGCAGTCACCGGGCCTGGGACATTTGTCCTGGCTTTCCCCCCTCTGTCGGCGGCCCTGCTTGTTAGTGGCACCGTGCAGTATGTGTTAAATGTCCTGTTAGTGGCACAGTGCTGCTAGTTGTACAGTGCTGTAAGTGTCCCTGTCCTGTTAGTGTCACTGTCCCATTTGATGAGGTGTCAGGTTTTGCAGCCTACTCTATATGAGCCACTTTCTCAGATGTGAGTTTGTGTACCTGCAAGTTTCCATGACAACCCAAGCTGTCTCTCTTCTCCTGGTTGTCTCTCGGACACTCACCTTTTCTCTCTCTCCTTTCTCTTTCTCTCTCTCTCTCCTCTCTCTTTCTTTCTCTTACACTGTCTCCGGCTCTTTCTTTCCCTGGATGTCAATCTCTTTCTCACTAGATGTCTCTGCCACTGTTTCCCTCTCTGTTTCTTAGGCCTGGGCCATAGAGGGGTGGGGAGAGTGGAGGCGCGCTAACGCTGAGGCTCGCCTGCTTCAGTCAGCGCGATTGCACGGACTTGCAGGCGAGCCAGCATGCGCGAAGGGAGCCGGGGGGAGGTGGTTGGAGTCGGGGCAGTGAAGTCACTGGGCCAATCGCCCGTGACGTACTGACGTCAATGTTACGGCGCCGACGTCACGGCGCCGTGACGTTGACGCTGCTGTGCTGTGATTGGAGGTTTTCAGCCGACAGCGCGCTGAAAAACAGCTTGGCGCTCGGCTGAAACCTCCAACTCGTCAGCACGCCTGCGGACGCTCGCGTGAGCCCCCTCTCAAGGCATCCTCATTGAGGATGCAGGGGCTCAGCGCGGAGCGTCCGCACGCCTCAGCACGGCCTGTCCGTCTATGGACTCGGCCTTATATGTTTAGACACACTGACATAGATATACACACACACACACATACACTGATATTGACACACTGTCATGGAACAAGAACCACATCTCTGTTTCACCCCCCCTTTCCTTTGCAGCTTCTGCTTGTCATGTTCTCATTCCAGCTGCATGTATTTTGCTCTGTACACACACAGTGCCTGTGTGTTAGACACAGTGTTGCGATCCCTGTCTCTGCATTATGCCAGGGAGTTGCTACAGCAACCTCAGCCTTTCTATCAAAATGGGCTAGTCTGCTTTCTCCCCCTCTGCATTACCTACAGATGGTCTGCCTCAGGCTATCTTGTTACCCAGAATACACTCACACTTCCTTTTCCACCTTCAACACTGGCTGAGTGAGTACCTTCCGTAATTGCTCTACTGGCAGGGCCTTATCCTTTTCACCTGCCCTTACTACAAATCACCCACAGAGAGACATTATTCAAACACAAACATCTCATCCACAAGTGTCTGTCTTTATTGCTGCTTTCCCTAAATAAAGTGAAGAAAATATACAGGACTTGTTGTGTTTTGGAAAGAGGGCTGAGTTGAAGCTAGCTGGGTTCATTCATACCTCCAGACACGACCCTGGATCCAGAATAGTGAAAAGGAAGACTGTGTGTCTTGGAGATATACATACAGAAGCTGCTACTCTAGACTTTATGCTATCACAGAGCAGTCTCTGGACACAGCCTTACAAACAGCCTGCAGCTCACACAAAGGCAGCAGCACTGCAGTCAGACTGCAATATACACAGAACTTTGATTGCTCTTTTCTGTCTTTGAGCCCACTCTCTGCACAGCTCCATAGTGAAGAGCTACCATCTCACCTACCCCTGCACATGTCCCCACAGCTAGCGCCACCAAGGGCTATGCCACCGGACACCCGCCAGGATACGGGTCAGAGCCACCGGACACCTGTGAGTACAGCTATCCCTACGCTGAATGCTGCAGGACACCGCTCGGCATCATCTGAGACAGTCGCTCATCGCTGACACAGGTAAAAGACCGCACACCACACGCACTGGCTAAAGGCCTACACACACCTACAGCATGGCAGAGCTCAGAGCCTCACCAGATATCACGCAGGAGAGTGATAACTCAGACACAGAGACCGCTGCGCAACTGCAACAGGCGCAGGCAGACGCAAGGCCTAAACAGACAGTCACACTGATACAAAAGGCCCGCGAAAAATATGAGACTGACATTGAAGCGCACCGCGCTAAATTAGAGTTGGCCTGGGAAACAACCACACTTGGGATACGCAATGTCGCCGGCGCTGGCAATTATGTACAACAGCTTGAGCAGGCAATAACTCAATTAAAGATAGATCACGCACGCTACCAAGAGCTGTCAGAGGCATACGTCACTTACTTGGTCAGGGCTAACACCGGCAAAAGCCTGCAAGAAAGGGACTTACAGCATAACATTGACTTGACACGTGACTGCCGCGTGCGAACCTCTATCACGGAAGCCGAGAGTAAGAGGAAAGACCTTTTGCTGGAAACCGCATTGCAGCGCTCAAGCACATCCAGGCATTCATCAAGGTCAGCAAGATCAGCGCAATCTAACGTGTCCAGCGCAAGCGCCAGCGCTACCAAGGCGCGAGCCACCGCAGTGGCCGAACGTGCCAGGGCCGAATATGGTCGGAAAGAGGCAGCCGTAAGGGCAGAAAGAGCGCGCATACAAGAGGAGGAGCAGAACGCCGCCAATGCCGCCGCTGCTACCGACGACAATGCCGCTGCTACCGCCGCCGCTGCCAATGCCGCTGCTACCGCCGCCGCCGCCAATGCCGCCGCTGCCACTACACGCAGGAAGGCCGAATTGGACGCGGATCTAGAAGCTCTAAGCAAAGAAGAGGACGCTGCTGCCGCCATAGCCCAAGCCGAAGTCTTAGAAGCAGCTGCGCGACAGTACGGCGGGGAGCAACCGTACAGACGGATAGCCTCAGAGGATCCAATGCACCGAGGACTAAGTAAGGAGCCTCTTCAGTGTAAACACCAGCGCACCATCTCAACACGGAGGGAGTGACTCCACAGACACCGAAGACTTGCTAGGTCCACGAGGAGAAGACGCTGCTCCTTCAATGGTACATGCTGCCTGGGATAGCCACAGCCGCAACAGTGATCCACACGCTAGCGCGCACACGGATGCACCACAACAGGCTCGCAATCCAGGCACACCTATACGGGAGAACACAACCCTCACACTGACCAGCAGTCATCACGCATCCACACCATGGAAGAGGCGACCGTACAGACTCTCCCAGCAACTACCTCAGAACGTGACCAACACGCCAATGCCTCAGGCCTGACAGACATAGCCAAGTACATGATCCGGCGTGACCTGGTGCAAACAGGACTCACCAACTTTGACGACCGTCCTGAGAACTACCGGACGTGGAAGTTCACGTTCAAGGATTCAATCAACAGCCTGGGCTTCTCAGCAAGGGAAGAGCTCAACCTGCTATCCACATGGCTGGGAAACGAATCCAGGGAGCACGCAAAGAGACTTCGGACGGCAAACGCGAACCACCCCCAAGTAGGTCTTGACCTAGTATGGGAAAGGCTAGAAGAGTGCTACGGTAGCCCCGAAGCAGTCGAGATTTGCTCTTCAAAAGAGTTGAGAGCTTTCCCAAGATCACAGCTAAAGACTACTCGAAGTTACGAGAGCTCGGGGACCTGCTGCAACAGCTGGAGTTTGCAAGGAAAGACCATTCCTTAACAGGTCTCAACGTCTTGGACTCAGCTCGTGGAGTGAGACCCATCTTGGAGAAGCAAGCCTACAACCTCCAAGAAAAATGGATTTCACAAGGCTCCAAATACAAAAGGGAGAAGCAAGTGGCCTTCCCCCCATTCTCATTCTTCTTGAGCTTCATCCGCGAAGTGGCAAGGACAAGGAACGATCCCAGTTTCATCTTGGGTGCGCAAACCACACACAGTGCAAGCAGCCTGAGGAATGAGAGACCAGTGGCGAGATACGGTAACACTCAAACACCCATCTCGGTCCACAGGACGGACGTGCCTCCCACGACTCAAACTACTCCCGATCAGTCGGTCGCTGGAGACGAGGAACCAAGGGACCCAAACAGGGAATGTCCCATACACAAGAAGCCACACCTACTTAACAAGTACTTTGGGTTCAGGATGAAGTCCCTAGAGGAATGCAAGAGGTTACTTGGAGAATTCAGAGTTTGCTTCAGGTGCTGCAGCTCCACGACTCACCTAGCCAGAGACTGTAAAGAAGAAATCAAATGTACAATGTGCAAAAGTGACAAGCAGGTAACATCTTTACATCCAGAGGCGCTGACACTCCACCAACTGAACAACCCATCCTCCGTAGCGGAGCATGGCGTGGAGGAAGGAGAAGGAGAGCCAACATCCGTCACGTCTCAGCGCACCGAGGTTTGCGGAAAAGAAAGTGAGAAAATGTCCTGCTCCAAAATATGCCTTGTCGCAGTGCACCCCCAGGGACAACCTGAGAAGGCTATTCGGATGTATGCAATCCTCGACGACCAAAGAAACAGATCATTGGCGAAGACGGAGTTCTTCAACTTATTCAACTTACAAGACAATGCCTCACCCTACACCCTCAGAACCTGTGCAGGGTCAACTGAGACAACAGGGAGAAGAGCAAGCGGTTACGTCATACGTTCAGTGGATAACAGAGTGAAGATAGCTCTCCCCACACATCGAGTGCAACCACATGGACAAAAACAGGGACGAGATTCCCACACCAGACGTGGCACGCCATCACCCGCACCTCAGAGGAATAGCCAACTACATCCCGTCGGTAGAACAAGGCGCCAAGATCTTGCTGCTGCTCGGTAGGGACATCTTGAGGGTACATAAAGTCCGTAAACAGCATAACGGACCCCACAACGCACCATACACCCAAAGAGTTGACCTAGGATGGGTGATAGTGGGCAACGCATGCACTGACAAAGAGCACGGACAAGACTATGTTGACGCCCGCAGAACGGTGATAATAGAATGTGGACACACATCCCTCTCTGAACCATGTCTTGGCCATCTCCAAGTGACAGGAGGGCCAAGTGAAGAGAAGAGACAAGGTCATACCCCTGAGATCGACTAGAACATCCTCTCATCAGGGGGATGCGACAATAGCCTAGGATGCTTGGTGGTTAAGACAACCAAGGATAACGAGTCGACTCCACCGAAGGAAGAAAGTAACCTCCCGAAGGTGACCGACAAAAGGACCTCCCAAAAGGAAAGAAACAATCAGATAGTCTTCCTGAGAGCAATGACACAGTTGGGACGTACAGCCATTCCTCTCCACAGAATGTCAAGCGACAAAGCAGCCAGCTGCCACGGCTGGAATAGCCACAAAGGATTGTACCCTGCAGGTGAAACCACAGGGATAAAAAGACTGTTCTTTCACACACGTAAGAGGAAACAGTTGCAGAGACATTTCCCAAAGGGATTTACAAGGACAAAAGAGACTGTTTTTCATCATGTCCAGGGAGAGAACAACCTCCAGAGGGCAGTCAACAAAGAGACACAAAGGCGTATCACCAAAATATGTGGAGACGTCCTCTTGCAAGAGGAATGCACCAATGACTTAGGGTGCACAGCGTTCCAGACCACAAGAGACGACGACAAGCAAACACCATCGATGGGAGATAGAGGATTCCTGATGTTAACGGTCAAGGAGCTCGTCAAAGATGGACTGGGCAGTGGGGTGAACCCGCTACCATACCGTTCACCAAGAAGGCACCTCCCAAACAATGGACAACATGCCATCTCTAGGTTCACTTCGCACCTCTTCGACCTACAAAGGGAACCGGAGACCAAAAACAACTTTGTGGCCTTCATCCAGAAGATATCCCTTACCGGCCACGCGAAGCCAGCACCTCTAATAAAGAAAGGTGAAGAATGCTGGTACCTCCAATCATCTCGGGTCTACCACCCTCAGGAACCTGATCAAATCCGTGTAGTGTTCAGCCCCAGCGCTCAGCTCCAGGGAGTCTCCCCGAACGACGCCCTATTTACTGGACTAGATTCGACAACTAGTCTTCCAGGAGTGTCGAAACACTTCCGCAAGGAGCCAAAAGCCATCTCCTTCTGCCAAACGCCAGGTGTCAGAGTGACAGGCTGCCACAACTGGCATACCTACAAGGGGATGCACTCTGTAGGTAAAACCACAGAGACAAAAGGACTGTTCTTCCATGAGTTCAAAAGGAAACAGTTTACAAATACAAAAGTGGAATTGAAACCTGGCGCAAACAAACAATGACAATGTGGATATACAAAATCAAAGTAAATAAAGGATATATATGTGACAATCGAGTGAAGTCCTTTTTCCAATGTGTAATGGTGTGATGGACTCTGTCCTCAAATTGGGATGAAAAAAGTCTCTCTTACACAGCAAACTGTTATCCTGTGATGTGAGACAAAATGCAGGGACAAAACATTGCGCAGTATTGACTTTTCAGCAATGAAGTCCTCCCTTGTATGACTCAAATGGATGCCCACTTACTAGATTTAGGGTGGGCCGCATACAGTTGAGAGAATCTGTATCTGTGCTCCTTCTGGTCCAGACGTTAACAGGTTAACACGAACCCCACGTGGTATTCCCGTTTCCGCTGGGCTCTGGAAGAAACTCCGTCTCTGGAAATTGTTTCCTTATTCTGTCCCGGTCTTCTGTATGTGATCTCCGGCAAGCGGTATAAAAGACAGAGGATTGCGCAATAATCTAAACAACTTTAATAACGCCTCCTGGCTAGGTACAGAAATATACTCACAAGATCTGTGAGTTTTAAAAACAAATAAGACGCCCGACCCGGCTGTCCCACAGCAAACCCCAGTCTCTGCCAGCCCCTGCCTGTGATCGCGTGTGTTTCGCGCTGTCCTGGCGTGGGCGTGATGACGTCACCGCTTCCATTTGCCGACTGGTGAATGAATGAGTGTCCAGGTTGACGTCTGTTTAGGCTCCGCCCTACGCATTTCGTGACGGGGAACGTCACTTCGTCAGGGGGTGTGGAGCCTATACAATCCCTTGTGTTTAAATAGCCCCTTGTTAACTCATTAAAGGTTGGAGCTTAATGAACAATGAATTACACCACAGGTGAAATTACTGCTGCTAATGGATGCTGCAGTGGGGTAAAAAGTCCTCTGTGATGAAATAAACTGTTGAAATTCGAACATGGAAAAATGATCAACAACATGACATATAAAATACATTTGGTATAAAAGAAGGAACAAATTGTGTTGTTTTAAATAAAATGACAAAACTTAAAATGGCTTTATGTTGACTACAATGTGAATTACATAAAGCTCATGTGGACAAAAAATAATTATAGCTAGAAATAAACAAAGTCAGAGGTTAAGTTATAGTCCTATTATCGTTACATTCTCTAGAACATGGGATAGAACAGGGAGCCCTCATAGGAAGGATGCTAGATCAAATTCGATGTTTAATCCTTTGGGGGAGAGAGTCTTTAAAGTGTAGATCCAGAAGCTCTCTTGTTGAGATACCTTCTGTAATCTATCTCCCCCTCTGATCCCCACTTTTGGGCAGTCAATCCCAATGCATATTAGACCCTCGGGTGACATATTGTGATGGATCTTAAAGTGGTTTGAAAAACTATGTGTCTCTAAACCTTTTTTGATGTTATACACATGTTCCGCAAACCTTCTCTTAAGGGGTCTCCCTGTTCTACCCACATATTGTAACCCACAAGGGCATTCTAGGAGATAGACACAAATTTGTTTTGCAAGTAATAAAAGTTTGAATGACATAACTTTTCCCGGTGACTTTAGATGTGAATCCTTTACATTTATGTCCAAAACTACAACCTATACATTTTTTGCAAGGATAGTAACCCTTAAGATCTCCCAGCCACATGGTTGGACCAGATCCTAAGCTTTTTTTAGGGCAGCTGGGTGCTAATTGTGATTTCAAATTTCGGGTCTTTTTGTACACAATTTGTGGTTTATTCGGTAGAATAGATTTAAGGATGGGATCTCTCTGTAAAATCCCCCAGTGTTTATTTAACACCTTGGCAATGTCGTGAGACATCCCATTGAATTGAGTAATAAATGGGAGAAACACCCTATCAGCATCCACGGGGATCTTTTGCGTGGATTTGATTAAGGTGCTTCTATCTGTATTACTTGCCTGTTTTATAGCATTTTGGACAAGTCCCATATTATATTTTCTATCCTTAAATTTCACACCCATATCTTTGATCTGTTCTTCATATACCTCTTGTTGTGAACAGTTTCTCCTTATTCTTAAAGCCTGCCCTTTTGGAATGTTCTGGATCCATTTGAATGGTGATGACTAGATGCCAACACATAAGAATTGGCATTTACTTCCTTGTAAAATGTTTTGGTATGTATACTGTTATTAACTGTGTATAAAGTGAGATCCAGGAAATCTATAGACTGAGAGCTGTTGTTGAATGTGAATTTGATATTATAATCATTGTTATTTAGATGGATCTTGAAGGCCTCCAATTCATCAATGGTACCTCTCCAGACACACAGCACATCATCGATGTAGCGTTTCCAAAGCACCAGGTTTGCACCATATGGGTTGTGGTTCCAGATATGGTTTTCTTCCCACATACCCATAAAAATGTTCACATAACTAGGTGCAAACCTGGTGCCCATCGCAGTGCCGCACGTCTGGAGGTAGTGTCGACCTTCATGAGAAAAATAATTGTGGGTAAGAATATATCTTATGGCCTCCACAAGAAAAATTCTGACAGAGGCGTCCATAGTAACATCCTTATTCAAAGCCCACTCTACAGCTTCCAAACCTCTGGAATGGTCTATGATAGTGTAAAGGGACACTACATCGCATGTGACCCAAATCAAACTGTCATCCCCTGTAAGATCCTGTATTATCTGTAGCACATGTGACGTGTCCTTAAGATGGGATGGTATTTTTACCACATGTTTCTGCAATAAATGGTCCACAAATTGAGATAAATTCGATGACAGGGACCCAATTCCCGAGATTATAGGTCTTCCCGGGGGTCTCAAGGGATTTTTATGCATCGTATGGATGACGTAAAAAAGGGGTAATTTAGGTTGTTTGACAATCAAAAATTCTAACTCCCTCTTGCTGATAATCCCATCTTCATACCCTTTTTCCAACCATTTGGATAGCGTAATTCCATACTCCATGGTTGGATTACCTTCCAATATGGAATAGGTGTCCCTGTCACCAAGTATTCTTTGGGATTCTTCCTGATAGTATTCTTTTAATTCCATAAAAGGTTCTAGAATCTAGTAAGTGGGCATCCATTTGAGTCATACAAGGGAGGACTTCATTGCTGAAAAGTCAATACTGCGCAATGTTTTGTCCCTGCTTTTTGTCTCACATCACAGGATAACAGTTTGCTGTATAAGAGAGACTTTTTCAACCCAATTTGAGGACAGTCCATCACACCATTACACATTGGAAAAAGGACTTCACTCGATTGTCACATATATATCCTTTATTCACTGTGATTTTGTATATCCACATTGTCATTGTTTGTATGCGCCAGGTTTCAATTCCACTTTTGTATTTGTAAATTGTTATAGGGTCCATTTGAGATTGTTCCCTCAGTAGAATCACCAGGCAGCTTTTTCGTACACTTAATCACTCACACAATTTGATGCACTGCACATTTATATATTTGGTCTAGCGCTGGTTTAGTATTTTTGTTATCACTATTCACTCCATCTCACACTAATAGCAGCTGACCCTCATACCACATAATTATGGCACTTTTCACCAATAGAGCCCTTAGAGGTCTTAACTTTGAGGGGTTTTTTGACGATACACCAGACTGTATGGATCTGGAAATAGAGAATCTGGAAACTCAGTTCTCTAAATTAGAGAAACTATTGAACAAGGAGGTAAAACAAACTTGGGATTCTTATGCTCTGAAAAAATATTTAGAATGTAACAGAATCCCTTGAGGATTGCGTGTTCTAAAAGTCCCCACATTAGATCAAGACAATGAGAGTTTTATGGAGGAATGGAATTTTAATTTAGACCAATGTTCTGTTAATCTCATCCAATTGGTAATCAAACAAAGGGCTATCACTTTGGATATTATTGATGGTGAGATTAATAAAATTAAGGAAAATCTAGAACCTTTTATGGAATTAAAAGAATACAAAGAGCTAGAAGACAAAGTTATCCTAAGAGTAGAAAAACTAGATAGGGAAACAAAATTAAACAAGCAAGTAAAATTTGCTCGAGACAAAAAAGATTATGAGGAGAACAAACAGCGTAACTGGAAAAGAGACCAAGTTGCCGTGACTAAAGAAATAATTGAAAATGAGACTAATATAGTAGTCCTTACAGAAAAACCTATCAAAATGTCCCAGAAAAACACTGATCAAATAGTACAGAAAAATAAAGTGACAAAACAGCAAGTTCAAAATAAGAAAAGTGACAATAGAACAGACAATAAAAAAGAATATAAAAATCCGGGAAATACCAAAATAAGATATGAACCCTCTAAACAGCTAGAAGCTGAAGGGAATCAGGCCTTTAGGAGTTATAGAGAGAGATCACCCATATGGAGACCAGAAGAAAGAGAGGAAAGAGTGGAAAGGGGTGGAGAATATAATAAAAGGTTTACTCCTCCTTTTTTAGAGCAGTGCAGGGGTCACAAGCCCTTTCACGAAAACAAGAGGGAATACAGAAGAGAGTGGCAGGAACCCAGACAGGCAGAGAGAAAAAGGTCAAGAACCGACGTCTCAGAGGAAAGAGAGGAGGAACAAGAAAAAAGAAAAAGATCCAATGCAGAAAGAGACTGGTAAAAAAACACAATGTAAAGAAACAAAATGTATTTAATATCAGTAAGCATCATCTTACAGAGGTTGAAAGTAGGGTTCTAGAAAAAGGACTCAATTTTGCCCAAGTTCAAGGGCCCAACATGTTTAATATATATATTGATATACACAAATATATTAGGAAGTTAACCCTTAAAAAATACTTTATTAAATATGCTGTATCCAGAACTGCATGTATGAATAACATACCTGTGGTCACAGGAAAACCTCCCCTCACCACATTGAAGAATCCCTCTACCTTCTATCCAAAAACATGTAGGGGTAACCATATCGATACATTTGCAGATATGGTGATAGGAGATCTAGAAAGTCTAAGTCAGGACTTTAAATGTAAGAAACAAAATCTGACGAAAGTGGAAAAAGAAGCAGTTAAATCACTTGCCAGTAACAATCAGATAGTGATAAAATCAGCAGATAAAGGAGGTGGGATAGTAGTCATGGATAAGAAATACTATCAGGAAGAATCCCAAAGAATACTTGGTGACAGGGACACCTATTCCATATTGGAAGGTAATCCAACCATGGAGTATGGAATTACGCTATCCAAATGGTTGGTAAAAGGGTATGAAGATGGGATTATCAGCAAGAGGGAGTTAGAATTTTTGATTGTCAAACAACCTAAATTACCCCTTTTTTACGTCATCCCTAAAATGCATAAAAATCCCTTGAGACCCCCGGGAAGACCTATAATCTCGGGAATAAGGTCCCTGTCATCGAATTTATCTCAATTTGTGGACCATTTATTGCAGAAACATGTGGTAAAAATACCATCCCATCTTAAGGACACGTCACATGTGCTACAGATCATACAGGATCTTACATGGGATGATGGTTTGATTTGGGTCACATGCGACGTAGTGTCCCTTTACACTATCATAGACCATTCCAGAGGTTTGGAAGCTGTAGAGTGGGCTTTGAATAAGGATGTTACTATGGACGCCTCTGTCAGAATTTTTCTTGTGGAGGCCATAAGATATATTCTTACCCACAATTATTTTTCTCATGAAGGTCGACACTACCTCCAGACGTGCGGCACTGCGATGGGCACCAGGTTTGCAACTAGTTATGCGAACATTTTTATGGGTATGTGGGAAGAAAACCATATCTGGAACCACAACCTATATGGTGCAAACCTGGTGCTTTGGAAACGCTACATCGATGATGTGCTGTGCGTCTGGAGAGGTACCATTGATGAATTGGAGGCCTTCAAGATCCATCTAAATAACAATGATTATAATATCAAATTCACATTCAACAACAGCTCTCAGTCTATAGATTTCCTGGATCTCACTTTATACACAGTTAATAACAGTATACATACCAAAACATTTTACAAGGAAGTAAATGCCAATTCTTATGTGTTGGCATCTAGTCATCACCATTCAAATGGATCCAGAACATTCCAAAAGGGCAGGCTTTAAGAATAAGGAGAAACTGTTCACAACAAGAGGTATATGAAGAACAGATCAAAGATATGGGTGTGAAATTTAAGGATAGAAAATATAATATGGGACTTGTCCAAAATGCTATAAAACAGGCAAGTAATACAGATAGAAGCACCTTAATCAAATCCACGCAAAAGATCCCCGTGGATGCTGATAGGGTGTTTCTCCCATTTATTACTCAATTCAATGGGATGTCTCACGACATTGCCAAGGTGTTAAATAAACACTGAGGGATTTTACAGAGAGATCCCATCCTTAATTCTATTCTACCGAATAAACCACAAATTGTGTACAAAAAGGCCCGAAATTTGAAATCACAATTAGCACCCAGCTGCCCTAAAAAAAGCTTAGGATCTGGTCCAACCATGTGGCTGGGAGATCTTAAGGGTTACTATCCTTGCAAAAAATGTATAGGTTGTAGTTTTGGACATAAATGTAAAGGATTCACATCTAAAGTCACCGGGAAAAGTTATGTCATTCAAACTTTTATTACTTGTATAGCCTGGCCTTCGGCAGCTATTGCTAAATCTGGGCCTATCCTCTGTCAGTCCTGTTAGAACAGGCAGTGGAAAGGTTAATTCCTTCAGTTGGCCTGTTTGTGAGTTTCAGCTCTGAAGTATTGTAGCAATATTCAGAGGTGGGCCTAAGCAACCTTTGAGCATGTTAATCCAAAGGGTGGATATGGGTTGGAACACCCCCTGATGTGTGTGTGAGCCAATCGGTATCCAGCTTTGAGTTGTAATGATTCAAAGTTAGAGACACTCCCTGAGGATATTCAAATTGAGACATGTCTCCAAAAATATAGTATGTCAGTTAGTTAGTAGGAGTAGGAGAGAAGAGATTGAAGAGAGGGGACAGAGAATCGTTCTCCCCCTCTTGCCCCACCTGGGTAAGGAAGGGGGGGAAGTTAAGCTGCCATGAGCAGAAATGCAGAGAGCATATCAGGCCTATGATGTTCTGCTGTATGCTGTGTATGCTGCTCTGAATAAAGAACCACAGAAATAAGCTGCTGTGTGTGTATCACTGTTCCTGGTGTGAGGAGAATGGAGTGTCAGTGGGGTCTCTCCTCTGGAGACCCCAGGGGATCCCTACTGGCTGGAGGCACTGCACCACCGAGAGAGAGCAAGGTAACCTGTCCCACACCTCCTGTCCCGGTCCTGGGTTCTCCCCACAACACCGCGGAGCACTCAGCCCTCCTGTTTACCAGCAGGTCACAGCACCCAGACCACTCAGAGTGACCAGAAGGAGTGTACCCCCCAATCTCATGTCAGGTGGGGTACCATAGAAGGGTTACACTTGCAAAACAAATTTTTGTGTCTATGTCCTAGAATGCCCTTGTGGGTTACAATATGTGGGTAGAACAGGGAGACCCCTTAAGAGAAGGTTTGCGGAACATGTGTATAACATCAAAAAAGATTTAGAGACACATAGTGTTTCAAACCACTTTAAGATCCATCACAACATGTCACCCGAGGGTCTAATATGCATTGGGATTGACTGCCCAAAAGTGGGGATCAGAGGGGGAGATAGATTACAGAAGGTATCTCAACAAGAGAGCTTCTGGATCTACACTTTAAAGACTCTCTCCCCCAAAGGATTAAACATCGAATTTGATCTAGCATCCTTCCTATGAGGGCTCCCTGTTCTATCCCATGTTCTAGAGAATGTAATGATAATAGGACTATAACTTAACCTCTGACTTTGTTTATTTCTAGCTATAATTATTTTATGTCCACATGAGCTTTATGTAATTCACGTTGTAGTCAACATAAAGCCATTTTAAGTTTTGTCATTTTATTTAAAACAACACAATTTGTTCCTTCTTCTATACCAAATGTATTTTATATGTCATGTTGTTGATCATTTTTCCATGTTCGAATTTCAACAGTTTATTTCATCACATAGGTCTTTTTACCCCACTGCAGCATCCATTAGCAGCAGTAATTTCACCTTTTGTTCAATTTTGTTCATTATGCTCCAACCTTTAATGAGTTAACAAGGGGCTATTTAAACACAAGGGATTGTATAGGCTCCACACCCCCTGACGAAGTGACGTTCCCCGTCACGAAACGCGTAGGGAGGAGCCTAAACAGACGTCAACCTGGACACTCATTCATTCACCAGTCGGCAAACGGAAGCGGTGACGTCATCACGCCCACGCCAGGACAGAGCGAAACACACGCGATCACAGGCAGGGGCTGGCAGAGACTGGGGTTTGCTGTGGGACAGCCGGGTCGGGCGTCTTATTTGTTTTTAAAACTCACGGATCTTGTGAGTATATTTCTGTACCTAGCCAGGAGGCGTTATTAAAGTTGTTTAGATTATTGCGCAATCCTCTGTCTTTTATACCCCTTGCCGGAGATCACATACAGAAGACCGGGACAGAATAAGGAAACAATTTCCAGAGACGGAGTTTCTTCCAGAGCCCAGCGGAAACGGGAATACCACGTGGGGTTCGTGTTAACCTGTTAACGTCTGGACCAGAAGGAGCACAGATACAGATTCTCTCAACTGCATGCGGCCCACCCTAAATCTAGTAAGTGGGCATCCATTTGAGTCATACAAGGGAGGACTTCATTGCTGAAAAGTCAATACAGGCATACCCCGCTTTAACATACGCAATGGGACCGGAGCATGTATGTAAAGTGAAAATGTACTTAAAGTGAAGCACTGCCTTTTTTCCACTTTACAATGCATGTACTGTACTGCAAACCTCATACACGTGCATAACTGATGTAAATAATGCATTTGTAACCAATGTAACCATAAATACAGTAGGCTTTATTCAAATAAAATGAATGGGAGGAAGCAAGGAGGTGAGAGGCGAGAGGTGAGAGGCGCGCACGCGGGTCAGTACTGTATAGCAGCTCTCTCCTTCTCGCAGTCTCTCTCTCTCACTCAGTCTCTCTGTCTCTCTCTCACTCAGTCTCTCTCACTCACTCAGTCTCTGTCTCTCACTCAGTCAATCTCTCTCTCTCAGTCAGTCACGCACTCAGTCACACAAACACGCACTCAGTCACACACACATGCACTCAGTCACACACACACGCACTCAGTCACACACACATGCACTCAGTCACACACTCAGTCACACACAGTCACATGCTCAGTCACTCAGTCACACGCTCAGTCACACTCAGTCACACGCTCAGTCACTCAGTCACACACTCAGTTACTCAGTCACTCAGTCACACACTCAGTCACACACTCAGTCACACACTCAGTCACACACTCAGTCACACACTCAGTCACACACTCAGTCACTCATCACACACTGTCACTCAGTCACACACACAGTCACTCAGTCACACACTGTTACTCAGTCACACACTGTCACTCAGTCACACACTGTCACTCAGTCACACACTGTCACTCAGTCACACACTGTCACTCAGTCAGTCACACACACGCACTCAGTCACACATGCACTCAGTCACACACACACGCACTCAGTCACACACACACGCACTCAGTCACACACACACGCACTCAGTCACACACTCAGTCACATGGTCAGTCACACGCTCAGTTACTCAGTCACACGCTCAGTCACTCAGTCACACGCTCAGTCACTCAGTCACACGCTCAGTCACTCAGTCACACACTCAGTTACTCAGTCACACACAGTTACTCAGTCACTCAGTCACACACTCAGTCACACACACAGTCACTCAGTCACACACACAGTCACTCAGTCACTCAGTCACTCAGTCACACAAAGTCACTCAGTCACACACTGTCACTCAGTCACACACTGTCACTCAGTCACACACTGTCACTCAGTCACACACAGTCACTCAGTCACACACAGTCACTCAGTCACACACAGTCACTCAGTCACACACAGTCACTCAGTCACACAGTCACACTCACTCAGTCACACACACAGTCACTCAGTCACACTCAGTCACACACAGTCACACACACAGTCACACACACAGTCACACACACACACACACAAGCAAGCAAAGACTGCAGCAGAAGATCTTCTCCCCCTCACACTGCAGTCTATTCACATCACATGCAAAGCTTCGCAGAGCTCTGAGGAGGGAGGAGGGAGGAGGGGGGAGAAGGGAGAAGGAGGAAGCGGACTCACTGGTTTAGCTGCTGCTTTAGGAAGCGTGATTGCAGGGGGAACGGACACAGATGGGAGGGGGAACGGACACAGATGGGAGGGGGAACGGACAAAGATGGGAGGGGGAACAGACACAGATGGGAGGGCAGAGGGAACAGGGAGATCGAGCGCTCCATAATGAAGACAAGCATGAAGGAGGTTGCAGGAGTGTTGAGTTGCGCAGGCTGCCCCCTGGTGTCCGTACTCACGAAGCACGTGTACGTACACGGGTATGGTGCAACAAAAAAAAAATGTACGTACTTGTGAGTGTACGTAAAGCGGGTGTATGTAAAACGGGGTATGCCTGTACTGCGCAATGTTTTGTCCCTGCTTTTTGTCTCACATCACAGGATAACAGTTTGCTGTATAAGAGAGACTTTTTTCAACCCAATTTGAGGACAGAGTCCATCACACCATTACACATTGGAAAAAGGACTTCACTCGATTGTCACATATATATCCTTTATTCACTTTGATTTTGTATATCCACATTGTCATTGTTTGTATGCGCCAGGTTTCAATTCCACTTTTGTATTTGTAAATTGTTATAGGGTCCATTTGAGATTGTTCCCTCAGTAGAATCACCAGGCAGCTTTTTCGTACACTTAATCACTCACACAATTTGATGCACTGCACATTTATATATTTGGTCTAGCGCTGGTTTAGTATTTTTGTTATCACTATTCAAAAGGAAACAGTGCCAGAGACTTTCACCAAGAGAGACACTGTGGTGCGCCCAGCTAACCTGGAGCGGTGCATCCACTTTGCATCCTTTGCCCAAGAACCTTGGCCAAGGGACTTTGAAGCCAGTGATGCCAGTCGGTATGTGAACATGGACTTTTGCATTGTTATATTATGTTTGCATTGCACATATGTTCCACATACTTCATTATAGTTGTATCTCCAGATACCAGATGGGGAGTGTCATGGAACAAGAACCACATCTCTGTTTCACCCCCCCCCCCTTTCCTTTGCAGCTTCTGCTTGTCACGTTCTCATTCCAGCTGCATGTATTTTGCTCTGTACACACACAGTGCCTGTGTGTTAGACACAGTGTTGCGATCCCTGTCTCTGCATTATGCCAGTGAGTTGCTACAGCAACCTCAGCCTTTCTATCAAAATGGGCAAGTCTGCTTTCTCCCCCTCTGCCTTGCCTACAGATAGTCTGTCCCCAGGCTATCTTGTTACCCAGAATACACTCACACTTCCTTTCCACCTTCAATACTGGCTGAGTGAGTACCTTACGTAATTGCTCTACTGGCAGGGCCTTATCCTTTTCACCTGCCCTTACTACAAATCACCCACAGAGAGACATTATTCAAACACAAACATCTCATCCACAAGTGCCTGTCTTTATTGCTGCTTTCCCTAAATAAAGTGAAGAAAATATACAGGACTTGTTGTGTTTTGGAAAGAGGGCTGAGTTGAAGCTAGCTGGGTTCATTCATACCTCCAGACATGACCCTGGATCCAGAATACACACGCAAACTGATACAGACCCACACACTGACACAGACACACACAAACACAGTTTTTGTTGGCAAGTGTGTCATAGTAAAATGAAATGCTTTAGGAGAACATTCATTTCAGAAAATGTTAAGAATGTATGAGTTGTTTCAGCTTTCAAGGATAAGCTTTGAATCCAAGTACTAGGGTCTAATTTATCCACAATACATAGTTTGATACTTGTTTATAAGAAGATGACAGTAATGAATGCCAGACTCACTAGCCTGTTGCATGTATTTTAAATATAACTGGTGCTCCCTGCTGGGTTGGATAATTACTTGCTCTCCACCAGTGAAGAACACACAGGGGCCTATTTACTCAGCATTGCACATTGTTTTTGGGGCGCAAAATTGGTGCATTTCAAACACCATTTCAATTGCGCTTGTGTCCACCCCTGTACTATCCTCAAATGTATCTGCACCAGCTACATAAAAAAAATATATATATATATTAATTTGTTTCAGCGCACAGAAATAACCTGCGCTTGGTGTACAGATGAAAATGGTATTTGCTAAAAAAAATAATAATATATATGTTAAGATATATTAAGTAGTCATCCACCAAGTTCATAATGGCGTGAACACTATAAACAATGTTACTCAGCATGGAATTAAGTTCCCATTTATCAACAAAGCCTTTCTGAAAATAGAAACTTTAATCCTCCCTATTAGTCAACAAGACAATAAGAGGGTAAAGGGAAACGCTACATTTCTAGAAGCATATGTCTCAGTTCATTGCGAACGTATTTAGGTGGGAAACAAATTGCAACCGTAAGCGATAACCCAAACTCCTTACAGCCTCACCAGCACTGTGCCCTAAATATCCTTGCTTTTAATGTATCGGACTACTGGATTATACCTTCTTTGGGACTTTTGGACTTAAACAAATATGAGATAATTGGTTGAGGGCCAAGAAGTTTGGGGAATCGAAGGACTGACTGGATGCCCAATTCCAACAGGTTGTTGTGTCCCTGAATGTAGCACTGTTTACCTCTTTATAGATCTGATTAAGTTTAGCAGCTGGCAAGTGTTGAGTGACGTGTAAAAGTAGAGGAATGAATAGAAAGAGAAGAAAAAAAAGGAAGATAGGTTATCAGGTGAGTTTCCAGTGATCCCAAGTAAATTGGTTTCCCTGTTGTTTTTAAAACTTCTACAAGCACTATAGTTCTGGAGATATTGATTTGGCGACAATTAAGGAGGCAGTGAAGTAATAATAAAAAAAAATCATATTCTTTTACAGCTCTGTATGTAGAATTTACAGACATGAGAATTCCCAATCCTTTCTCCAAAGTTCACAAAACCAATATTGTTACTGTAACTCCTGGAGCTTAGAGGGGATAAAGTAACTTATTCAAGGCTAACACTAAGCTAGCACTGGGTCTGGAACCAGGTTTCCCGCAATAGGACTGTGCCAATAAAAGGAGACAATACAAGAGAACAGCAACAAAAATACTTCAGGGAACATTTGCTTAAAGATACCTCAGAAAAAAGACACCAAGACAGAGACAGACAAAGAACCCAATATGCATTTTAGGCCAATACGTCTATTCCTGGTATTCTCAGCTCAACATGTAAAATGGAGGGCACTGTTGAATTCATTTGGTTGGTTTCCTGTGAACTTCATACCCCCTGATGCACATGGTTTAATGTTTGAAGACTCTGACAGGGTATTTTTCTGAATCCACATCTGAAATTGTCCATTTGTGGTATTATCTGAAAACCTATCTCTGTTTTGACATAACTTTTTTTTATTTCTTAGGCTTTCCTGCTCGTTTATCTCACATAATACGTTCATGTGATCCTTTTTCTCCATCTAATTGGTGAGTATAAATGTTTGATGTTTATACTGTACGAGACAGAAAGAATCCCTGATGATTCACTCATCTTCTATTAAATGAAAACAAAGACATTTTATTAAATTCGAAATAAAGAAAGAGAACGAACTAAATTAAAACCTCAGTATGCGCTTAGGTGCTCAGTATATCCAAAAAAATCACATAACAAAAAATGAGGAACACAGATAAATCCTAGTGGTGTACCATGTAGGGTTACTTGCACCAAGAAAAATAACCAGTATTATGTTCCTTAATTAGAAAAAAATGGTCATGTAGATGTACCCGTCTTATGCATAGCTTTGTACAGCTATTGTTCAGCGATGTATAACTAAGAAGCCCCGGGCTTGCAGATCCCAGTATACTGTATCTCAGGATGGTGATACTGTACACGATGGTAGATTATCACCTAGATACCCTAGTTCCCCTAGATTGACAGGGACTCATTTTGGTCTGTATCATGCTCATTTTGTCCATATGCTGATTATTAATACTCCAAAAAGCTTTAAAAAAAATCATGGAATTAAAGATAATTCCCCATGTTTAGTAAACCTGTCTTTTCCCCTAGGAGTTAGCACTTTTGCTGACAAACTGCAGTAAATAGTTACAGAACAAATGTAGCATAATATAAACACCTTAATAATGCTAATAGCTGTATATTGCAACCCACATCATATTATTGCTTTCTTAATTAATGTGGCAGAAGTAAAGAATGTAAGTATATTGGAGAGCTAATAGATCCCATTAGTGGACTAGTGAAGACCAAACATATCTGTACCTTTATAAGGTTAGGTTCACTCCATTGAAGGCCTATGTAGTAGCTGTAAATCACTTACTTCAGCTGCAATTTAAACAGAGGTTGCAGTCATACTACTGAGATGGCATGTGATACTGCTGAGTCCTAACTGAAGCTAGTGGGTTCCTGATTTGGCCCACATCTTAGTTTAACTGATTCTTAGAGTGTTTAAATCAAGTAAGTATCAGAGTACTGAGCACTCAGTGACTACGATCGCGCTTAAAGTCCCGGCGACGGTGACGTGGCATCGCGTCAAAACAAATGTATTGAATCAGTCGCGTGCGCTTATAGTAGGAGTGACGCGATGGCACGACGAAGCGACGGAGCGACGGAGCGACGGAGCGACGGCTTGGTCACGATCGCTGGAAGTCAATTAAAGTCGATTTTTCAGCGACCGCATCGTGACGTCAGCGTCGCGGTCGCTGTAGCAAGAACTATAAGCACGGCCTAAGACCTGTGTCTTAGTCGCGCTACTGATGCAATACTGACGTCATCACCCAACGAACGCACATTTCATTCTGCCATCAGAACTTCTTCGGGGGTGGGCGGGTCACTGATGGGACCAGCTATTTAACGCTACTGGTTGCCATGACTCCCAATAAACAGATAAGTTTGATCATCGGTTTTGGCGCGAAGCTGTAGGCCAATCCGTGAGGACATAAACATACACCAGTCAGTGTATTACTTTAAAAATGCAAAAGTTAATAAAAAACAGATCTATAATGCTTAAAATTTAGGATTGTACTAGTTGAAATGTGAGTGATCTCAATACTGAGTAATATGAGCTTAGACATACGCTGTGCTTAAACAGATCCTGCCCTGCGATGTGTCGCAACTGAACATTGTTGCTAGGCAACAGACACAACAAGAATACTTTGTATCCAGCTCGGTAGCAGCTTACTGTGATATATCAGCAGTGTTTTATCCTCAATGGATACATTACATATCCACAAATCCAAGGCTGCATTTGATCATAATGTAGCAGTTGTTGTTTGCTGCATGTTATTAGATAGTAAGTACAAGTATATGCAGTACAGTGGTTTTGGCCGGAGATGCTGCGAACGGGTTCTCTGCACACAATCCAAGCACAGATTATGGTATGTGATTTTAGGTAAATTCTTTTCATTTTGATTTGTTGGTGGGAGTGTTTAATCCTAGCTGTTTATCGGTAATAATGATAACATATTACCTTTCATGTTTAAACAAACAGGAAAGGTCATATGCATCATTATTACTTTGGACAATAAATACACCAAATGTCCCTGTATACAGTATAATGTCTAGACAAAGGCTTTTCTACCATGCATAACAACTACAATAGAAATCTACTCAGATAAACAGCTAGGATTCCACAAGTCCATGGATAGGTGCGTCCAAGGACTAGAGGGTATCGGCAATGGTTGCAGAAGCCCACAGGGCAGTGTTCAGGGAACCTTAGTTTGGGCACATACACTGCATGCAGAGACGAAGTCCTGTACCTCAGTTTTTAATTTTGGCCACCAAAAAGTCATCTTAAGAAGTTCACATGTTCTGAAGCAGTTTTATTGGAAGGAGCCTGAAGAGGTGCAGTCAGCTGAAGAGACTGGGATCTGTGAGAACGATCATGCTCCTGACGACCCTCTCCCTTATCCGAAGGTCTAGGGACATGCAAAGGACAATTAGTCTCTCCAGATCTGCTGGTAGGTCCCTGTATGTTTATTCGTCCTTCAGACTCTCCTCAATGCCCTGACGGAAAGTAGCCTTCAAAGCACTCTCGTTCCAATTGGTCTCCGCTGCCAGGGTCCTAAATTCGATAGCATATTGTCCCATGGTGCGAGAGCCTTGTTTTAACTGCAGTAGTGTGAATTCAGCGGAAGCCGCACCACCGGGGGTATCAAAAATTGTCCGGAAGGTTTGCATGAAAGCGTCGGAGTCATCCAACAAGGGAGAAACCTTTTCATAAAGAGGTGACACCCAAGCTAATGCTTCGTCAGTGAGGAGGGAAAAATATATGCCATTCGAGAGCGGTGGGTAGGGAAGGATGACTGTTGTGTGTCAAACTGCACCTGGCATTGGTTCAAGACGCCTCTGCAAGCTGAGGGAAGCCCTCCATAGCGGACAGAAGTAGGGATCCGGGGTTCTCTTAGAACCACAGATACTGGTGCGACGTCACAAGCTAAAGGCGCGGGCCTAGATGGAGTCACCTTGGGGGTGCTGAGGTAACTGGTCAGGGTCTGTAGCGTAGAGGAAATTGAGTCCAGTTTCTGATCCAGCATCACTAGGCGGGTGGCATGGGTTCACAGAAGTTGGCCCTGATGAGTAACGGCGTTTGCTACCTCTGCGGGTTCATTGCGTGGCTCGTGCAACGTGTAAGGTTGCTGACTGTAGGACAGGATACAGACCTGTAGGGCAGAGGTAGGGAGTAGTACACCTACCTTGGCCTGAGATTAGAGGCATGGGATGCAGGGGTAGTCAGGTCCAGTTCCAAGATCCAGTCCAGGTCCAAGCAAGATCCAAGCACAGACAAGCAAAACAGAGACAATGGCAGAGCTCAGACAGAACAAGGTACCAAGGACTTTGCACGAGCAAAGTCCAGTAGCAACTGAAACAAAAAACACAGCGTACAACGCAAATAGTGAAGTATGAAAAATATAAAACTATATAAAAATATTAAGGTTCTGCGTACATCAATGTAAAATATATAAGCAATGAGTGGGTAAGGTTACCGCACGCTGGAACTAGTGAATCGCAGATCGAATCTTCAGCAGAGACACCAGTGGCACATCAGCAGCCAAAGATGTCCACTGAGTCACTGTCCATAGACCTCTGTGTGATCCCACAATCATCAGGGCAACAGCATGGGTAGGAGCCGATGTCGGGTTCCACAATAGAGTCCAGGAAACTCAACGTGTCTCACACATCGCTCTACGCACTTCCGGTCGCGTCACTCGGGCGCACCAGTCGCTCGCTGATGACATAGCAGGCCAGTTCTTTCCTCTCTGAGGTTGGATGATAGACCGATATTGCACACAGCAGTAAATATGAAGTGGGGCAATAGCAGACACAAGGGAGAGGCACAATGTACCCTGCACGGCAAACATTACTGATAACAGATGTGTGGCACTGTAACAGGGGAGTAATCCCTGTTCAAGTAATGTGCCTTTAATCTAGCAGTGTGGTGGTTAACTGCTGGTAGTCAATTAATAAACACCACCTGCCTGATTTAGATTGCTTACAAAAGCCTGTCTGTTGAGACAGGAAGTGTCTCCTTAGCTCACGTGTGAGCTGAACTTTGGAGACAGAGCAGAGGTTCTTGAGTCTCCCAGGAGATACTGACCAAGAGAACACAGATCTCTGGAGATGACCATGTCTTGAGCTCTGCCAGAAGACACAGCAGAGCTGCTTCCAAGACAAAAGGGAAACTTCTAAACCTGAATGCTGACAAACCCTGAAGAAAAGGTAGCAACCAGGGACAGAGAAGATTTTCCCTCCGAACTACAAGGAACAGATAAGACTTTTATTACAAGACTTTTTATATCTGTTCATTTCATGCTATGTGTTTGGGGTTGGGAGACATGCTTAACTAAGGGAGTTGTGAATTGCACAGTATTTCACTAGAACCACTCCCAACTGAATAGAAGCTGTGTTTCCCCCTTGTTTGGATGGTTTCCTGATGTTAAGGAAAAGGCACAATAAAGCCTCGTTATAATTTCACCTTATAAAGTCTCCAATTGTGTACCTCTGTGAACGTCTGTCTACATATGGTATCCGAAGTGGGACGAGAGGTCATCTTTGAAGTTAGAAAGGACCGGAGATTTTTTCTGTGAATTTTTTTATGCTTTTTGCCTACAAACAATCTGAGCAACTTAAAAAAAAAAAAAATCTCATGCAGCAGAGACCAGAGTTAAAGTGATACACACCACTGAAACTTACACTGCACTGAAACTTATAAAACCACAGATGGACTCTTTTCCCCAATCCCAAGAGGAGAGAGACTGCTGAAGCAGCTAAACCTTATTTGCCTATCACAAAGTGTAATATGGTCATTGAAATAGGGGTTTTGCCTTCCAGCCATAGTCAGGGTTCAAGAAGTGAGTCAGCCCTTAAAAAGGGATAGGTGTTTGTTGTTTTCAAAAGTTTCGCTGAAGCAGTGAATACAGATGGTGACCCACGAGTGGTACTGATTTTGCAAATAAAGGTTGCCACACCGCATAGGGCTACCAGCTGTGAATGGAGTATATGCAGAAAAGTGTGAAAATTGATACAAGACTGTGCTGAAGCAGGGGAATTTTTAGCAAACAAATGCTGAGTGTAAAATTGCCATATAGGGGAAAAAGGTATTTCAAAGCCAATTGCTGAGTGTTGAGTCACCCTACCGGGAATGAAAGAAATAGTCCACTGCAAATAATGTTTTTTTTCTGCAAGTAAAAAAAGTCTGCCTATATATATCTTGGGAGCAAAAACAGACACCCAAAGGGGGAACTGTGAATGCCATAACACCCAAAGAGGAGACTGAAAATTACTGAACTCAGACAGAAAACCAAATTCTGTTGCTGAAGCGGAGGGATTTCACCTAGCAAGTAAATGGTGTAAAGCAAACAGAAGTTTTTTCCTAGCAACTACACTTTCAGCATACCTAATGAGAGATTATACCTAGCAAGTAAATGGTGTAAAGCAAATAGACTTTTTTACCTAGCAACTGCACATCTTGTATACCTGATGAGAGAAAATGCGTGCATAGCACTGCTGATATTGTAAAACTTATTCAAGAAAGAAAAGTCTACAGAGCTGCCTGTGAGAGCTACAACCTCTACAAGCAAAATATGCCCATCTGTAGGACTACCACAATTGGGGGTTCTAGCAAATACAGTGGCAACAGCTGCAATAGCGCATCCTGAGGTCAGGCAGAAAATTAAACCTGATAGCCTAAAAATGGAGGACAAGATGCAGCGTTCCTGTAATGAACCCTACCCCACGGAAGAGTGGCCCTTCCAGTCCAATAAAGAGGAAGACATCTCTTACGGGGAACCCGAACCGAGTCACACCCACAAAACAGCCCAAGAATGGTGGGGGTGCCTGAACTCGGCACGAACAGAAAAGACCGCTCCCTTTGATGACGAATATGATCAGCAGGAGACAGAGCGGGAGCAGTGGATCACCGAATATTTCCGTCAACTGCTACAGTTGCAAGAAAAGCCGGGTGGATCCAGTGACGCTGCTAAAATTTCAAATGAAGATGGAGACCCCAGTATTCCTGATGGGACGGAGTCATCCAAAACAAAAAAGCGGAAAAAGAAAAAGAAAAGCGGTTCTTCACTTACCGTGGAAGGAACAGACATGTCCGTAGATCCTGTGGAGTAAAAGGGGGACCGAGTTGCCCTGCAGCCTAGAGAAAATGGACAATTTGTCTCACGGTTAACTGAATATCCAGAGGGCCAAGGCAGAAGTCGTGTACCCCAAAGAAGTGTCTGTCCGGTGCCAACAGTGAGGAAACCTCAACCAACCATCCCAGGGAAGTGGAGCCGGAATCAGTGAGTGACAATCCCTTGACCAACCCTGAAGATGCCTGAAAAATGCCAGGCATGACTGTGATATGCTCCGTGAAAAATTGAAACAAAAGGAAAATGGTTACACAGAGCTACAGAAAAATAACGTGAAGCTACAAAAAGTTGTGCTCACAATTTACTCTTTAGCCAGGACAGAATTTGACGATCTCAAGACTGAGCTAGATACTGCAAAGGCTACTATTTCCGCCATGGATGAAAATCCAGAGCCAATCTGATAAAATGGTGGCTACGCTAAAGCGGAAGTATGAGGAGGCACTGAAGCAGATGACAGTCTTCCAGCAAGCGGTTCACACTCTTCGCATAGAGCTGAATGCCTCACAACAGGAGGTCAACAGTGTCCGGATAGAGGTGGACGTATCTCAGAAAGAGTTTCAGACACTCCGCAGAGCACTGGATGCCTCACATCATGAGACCAACAGCTGCCGCACAGACCTGGAAGTTTCCAGAAAGGAACTACACAGTCTCACTGAAGAGCTGGACATTGCTAAAGAAACTATTGCCAATCTTAATACAAATCTCCAAGTCTCCCAGAAGGAGCTTCAGACCCTCAACCTAGAGAAGGATGTCTCACGCCAGGAAACTGTCAGTCTCAAAGCAGAAGTGCGTAAATGGAAGGAGGTCTGCAAAGAGGCCCTGAATAATATAGAGACTGAAAAAGGAGAACATTTAAGATTACAAAGAAAAAACATAAAACTCAAAGAAGAAAATTTTAATTTGACAAACGACGTCAAGGAAAAAAATGAAAAGCTGCACGAGCTTAAAGAAATAAATAGACTTTTGGAAGGTGAGAAGTTTGAAGCAGAGCACCGACTGCAGAACCAACTGCAAGGTCTGCGTACGCACTTCGAGAAGGCAGTGGAGAAGCAGCGAACTCTGCAGGATGACAATCTGCAGGCTGTTAAAGAAATTCAAGTGCTGCAGGAACGTCTGATGACCCAGTATGTCCCCGCAAAGCAGCATGAGAAACTGAAGGCTACCCTGAGCATCACCAAAGCAACGCTAAAAGCCAAGCTTAGAACCCAGGTGACGCGGCACAAAAGGAACACAAGAAGGTCCATAAACTGAAACAAGTAACTGTGGCCCAAGCAAAGAAGTTCATAGTGCTTCACAATGCAATAAAAATGTGGAAGCAAGCTCAGAGAAAGCAAAGCATGCAGATAAATTCCCTGAGAAGAGACTTGCAAGACGCACTCAAAAAACAGGGATCTCTCGCGGATGAGATTACAGTCCTACAAGGACAAGTATTGACCCTGACTAAGAGTCAGTATCCCACAGCCTCAAAAACCCATGAAGACAAGGGTACAGTGAGAGCTGGGAATACCGCTCATCTGAAAGACAAGGTTGCAAAATTTGAACCACCTAAACAAGCACTAGCAAAACCTTCAGCCACCCAACAGGCAACAAAACAAGGTACACGTGCTGAATTAAAACCAGAAGAATCCTTAGCTGATGAAGCTGAAAAGATGGGACATTCTCTGGAAGTGGGTGTGGAATTGCAACTTAATCAAAAAGGGGCTGAACTAGCAACCCCATTGAGTGGGAAAAGGGCGTTTTTTAAACGCTCTGCAACTGCTGCCATACAGTATGCCTACAATAAGACGAGCACCCGACGCGAGGGAAATCTCATGACCGCTCACGTAGAAAAAAGACTATACTTGGAAAAAGTCCTCCTCGTGCGACTGAGGGGTGCTGATCTCAAACAGCTTCAGGAGGAGACACGAATAAACTGGAGAAAGGGCTCCAATCCCAGCAGGACTGAGGGTTCTCTTCCTCCACCCACTCTCATTCAAGTCACAGAGATATCTAGAATGAGAGTGGAAGGATGGGCTTTGGCCGTGGCAAGCCCGAGTTTAACACAAACAAGGGAGGTATGTAACAGGGGAGTAATCCCTGTTCAAGTAATGTGCCTTTAATCTAGCAGTGTGGTGGTTAACTGCTGGTAGTCAATTAATAAACACCACCTGCCTGATTTAGATTGCTTACAAAAGCCTGTCTGTTGAGACAGGAAGTGACTCCTTAGCTCACGTGTGAGCTGAACTTTGGAGACAGAGCAGAGGTTCTTGAGTCTCCCAGGAGAGACTGACCAAGAGAACACAGATCTCTGGAGCTGACCATGTCTTGAGCTCTGCCAGAAGACACAGCAGAGCTGCTTCCAAGACAAAGGGGAAACTTCTAAACCTGAATGCTGACAAACCCTGAAGAAAAGGTAGCAACCAGGGACAGAGAAGATTTTCCCTCCAAACTACAAGGAACAGATAAGACTTTTATTACAAGACTTTTTATATCTGTTCATTTCATGCTATGTATTTGGGGCTGGGAGACATGCTTAACTAAGGGAGTTGTGAATTGCATAGTATTTCACTAGAACCACTCCCAAGTGAATAGAAGCTGTGTTTCCCCCTTGTTTGGATGGTTTCCTGATGTTAAGGAAAAGGCACAATAAATCCTCGTTATAATTTCACCTTATAAAGTCTCCAATTGTGTACCTCTGTGAACGTCCGTCTACAGGCACTTATCCCAACTGTCTATTTAAAGGCCTAAGGCAGCTGCAGGCAATGAGAACAAAAGATAGGCTGATTTCCTGAGGGCAGGAATGCAAGGAAGCAAAATGGCCACTCCAGTATCAGTGAGGGTGTGAGGTCATATCTTGTTGGCAGCCATCTTGTATTTTCGAACAGATCCCTTATAGGAAATGAGTAAATCCATGGAGAGAGGTACACTTTAAAGTCATAAAAATAGAAAGTTAAATATAAATATGCCAATACAAAAAACAATAATGGTGTATGTCATGGTTGGGGTTGATCAGACTACTTGACATTACAATTACTACGCAGAACACAGAGGTTAATAAATGTTAGTTTATTTGGCCAGAGTCAACCGTGAGCAACACGTACAAAAATAGAACAATAACTCCACAAAACAAGGATTTATGGAGGACTCGCTATGTGCTCCTAGATGCCACCATAGAAAGTCCTTATAGAATACCCAGTTTCTTAAACACAAGGAGATACCGATCTAGGTCTATGTAGTCCAAGGATAGGACTGTCTCTAGCCACCGAGACCAACCTCGAAAATCTGTGGAGCTCGATTCGGCGTCAGCTTGTATAGTTTCCCGGCCACCATTTGGAATCATGGAGAATCAGGTGCCGACCAATCAGTTTTATCCCTTTAACTTCTGACCCAATCAGTCAGGGGTGGAGACAGTTCTTAAGGATACCCCCGAGGGGTGGGCCCTGGGAATGTGGGAAATTAAAACTGACCAATGGGAACCATCATGCCAGAGGGGCTAGGACCCGAATACTAGTCCCAAGGATCAGTTCCAGGTCTGCAGCAGGGTTAACCCCATGCATGCCATAGCAATTGTACCACTATGACACAAAATGGCTAGTAGGATAGTTGGGTTGAAGAAAAAAACAACAACACAACCTAATCTTAATCAGTGCACATAATAAGATAAAAAGTGTGTATATTAAGCTAGTCCCTGCAGCCACAGTATAATCTTTTACCCACAGAGATAGAAAACCAGTCATGGAAAAATACCTTCAGTGCAAATGGAAAGCACCAATAAGTGTTAGTGAAGAAAAATGTCTTCTACAAATGTTTGCAAACGACACAACAAACTTGGTAATGGAATTGTAAAACTGATCAAGAAGGGATCCTCTGCTTCTTAATGAGTTTGTTCCTGAAGACACTCAAACTCCGCATCAGAGGAGAGAGAGAGAGAGAGAGAGAGAGAGAGAGAGAGAGAGAGAGAGAATACTGTAATCAAGTTTTAATAAAAGTTTAAATGTTAAAATTAACAAATATGCACATTGCACTCACATTAAAACAGCATTGAAAGTGCACTCACATTAAAACAGCATTGAAAGCGCATTCAGCGTATAACTGACTCATGCTTTGGGCAATACGAGACGTGTCCTCAGCACTGCGGCACCAGGAAAGCGTCCTTGTTTAGGCGTCTTGTGCATTGCACTTCAGCATCACGTTCAAACGCCCTTAATGTCTAGTGATCTGAAAACTTTGCTCATGCGCATTAGGATAGTTAGGGTTTTATGATTAACCTCTTGGTTACCTTAGTGGCCATGAAGGCATGCATAATGCATGCCTTCATTGCCACTATATATTCCAAGGGGCTCATTTAATTTTAATTGGAAAGGAAGATGCCAGGTATATATTGCATTGCAATATATACCTGGCATCTTCCTTATCCTATGCAAATGAGCGGACTAATCAACGTTAATTTTGCAAGAAACCCGTTAGACTTAGGAAAAATAATGACGTTATTATCGCAAAAGTGACGAACTTCTGAGGATCTACCCATACGCATCTATTCTGTTTTTAGTTTGGGCTTCGTCTCCTTTTTAAACTTTCTACATGCACTATTAAACTAGGGATCCTGGGAGTTGTAGACGGAACCACAGAGAGAGAAAACACATACAAAGCAAATTTTCTCCTCCCTTTCCCACTTTTTCCTTTTTAAAGTATCAGTTGCGCTAATCAAACTGAGAGTAGAATTGACGCAAATTGCCACATCATGTGCCTCTTTGCATGAATGGCTTTGCTCCTCCTCTTCAGTTGGCATCATCAGTGACGACGCGATCACATGATCGCTTCAAGAGCGGCCCCTCCATCATTGAAAGGGTTGAAATAGGCTAAATATGTTTGCATAAAATGCTGCTACCAATTCCACTGTTACACTGTATCAGGAGAAAGGAGATAACTTTGCTACACCAGCACGTGAAATAAGGATAATCTAGGTTAAATCCTACTGATGAGGGG
Source organism: Ascaphus truei (assembly GCF_040206685.1). Lineage (NCBI taxonomy): Eukaryota > Metazoa > Chordata > Amphibia > Anura > Ascaphidae > Ascaphus > Ascaphus truei. The sequence continues at coordinate 128,377,633 of NC_134486.1, forward strand.
TGCTACTAGAGGATTAGAAGTAGTATACAAAAAAAGGTTTTACACGTCAACCCGTCATCACTGACACTGCATCAGCTCGAGGTCTGAGAAAAAGAGCAATCTCGGATATAGTCCGCCGGAGTACCGAGTCCATGATTTAGCTATGTCGTTCCGGGAACACACCGAATGATATCAGGCTTAACCTTCCCACCCGCCTCTCTGTCTCACGCCAGGAAACTGTCAGTCTCAAAGCAGAAGTGCGTAAATGGAAGGAGGTCTGCAAAGAGGCCCTGAATAATATAGAGACTGAAAAAGGAGAACATTTAAGATTACAAAGAAAAAACATAAAACTCAAAGAAGAAAATTTTAATTTGACAAACGACGTCAAGGAAAAAAATGAAAAGCTGCACGAGCTTAAAGAAATAAATAGACTTTTGGAAGGTGAGAAGTTTGAAGCAGAGCACCGACTGCAGAACCAACTGCAAGGTCTGCGTACGCACCTCGAGAAGGCAGTGGAGAAGCAGCGAACTCTGCAGGATGACAATCTGCAGGCTGTTAAAGAAATTCAAGTGCTGCAGGAACGTCTGATGACCCAGTATGTCCCCGCAAAGCAGCATGAGAAACTGAAGGCTACCCTGAGCATCACCAAAGCAACGCTAAAAGCCAAGCTTAGAACCCAGGTGACGCGGCACAAAAGGAACACAAGAAGGTCCATAAACTGAAACAAGTAACTGTGGCCCAAGCAAAGAAGTTCATAGTGCTTCACAATGCAATAAAAATGTGGAAGCAAGCTCAGAGAAAGCAAAGCATGCAGATAAATTCCCTGAGAAGAGACTTGCAAGACGCACTCAAAAAACAGGGATCTCTCGCGGATGAGATTACAGTCCTACAAGGACAAGTATTGACCCTGACTAAGAGTCAGTATCCCACAGCCTCAAAAACCCATGAAGACAAGGGTACAGTGAGAGCTGGGAATACCGCTCATCTGAAAGACAAGGTTGCAAAATTTGAACCACCTAAACAAGCACTAGCAAAACCTTCAGCCACCCAACAGGCAACAAAACAAGGTACACGTGCTGAATTAAAACCAGAAGAATCCTTAGCTGATGAAGCTGAAAAGATGGGACATTCTCTGGAAGTGGGTGTGGAATTGCAACTTAATCAAAAAGGGGCTGAACTAGCAACCCCATTGAGTGGGAAAAGGGCGTTTTTTAAACGCTCTGCAACTGCTGCCATACAGTATGCCTACAATAAGACGAGCACCCGACGCAAGGGAAATCTCATGACCGCTCACGTAGAAAAAAGACTATACTTGGAAAAAGTCCTCCTCATGCGACTGAGGGGTGCTGATCTCAAACAGCTTCAGGAGGAGACACGAATAAACTGGAGAAAGGGCTCCAATCCCAGCAGGACTGAGGGTTCTCTTCCTCCACCCACTCTCATTCAAGTCACAGAGATATCTAGAATGAGAGTGGAAGGATGGGCTTTGGCCGTGGCAAGCCCGAGTTTAACACAAACAAGGGAGGTATGTAACAGGGGAGTAATCCCTGTTCAAGTAATGTGCCTTTAATCTAGCAGTGTGGTGGTTAACTGCTGGTAGTCAATTAATAAACACCACCTGCCTGATTTAGATTGCTTACAAAAGCCTGTCTGTTGAGACAGGAAGTGACTCCTTAGCTTAGACTCAGTTCTTAAGGATACCCCCGAGGGGTGGGCCCTGGGAATGTGGGAAATTAAAACTGACCAATGGGAACCATCATGCCAGAGGGGCTAGGACCCGAATACTAGTCCCAAGGATCAGTTCCAGGTCTGCAGCAGGGTTAACCCCATGCATGCCATAGCAATTGTACCACTATGACACAAAATGGCTAGTAGGATAGTTGGGTTGAAGAAAAAAACAACAACACAACCTAATCTTAATCAGTGCACATAATAAGATAAAAAGTGTGTATATTAAGCTAGCCCCTGCAGCCACAGTATAATCTTTTACCCACAGAGATAGAAAACCAGTCATGGAAAAATACCTTCAGTGCAAATGGAAAGCACCAATAAGTGTTAGTGAAGAAAAATGTCTTCTACAAATGTTTGCAAACGACACAACAAACTTGGTAATGGAATTGTAAAACTGATCAAGAAGGGATCCTCTGCTTCTTAATGAGTTTGTTCCTGAAGACACTCAAACTCCGCATCAGAGGAGAGAGAGAGAGAGAGAGAGAGAGAGAGAGAGAGAGAGAGAGAGAGAGAGAATACTGTAATCAAGTTTTAATAAAAGTTTAAATGTTAAAATTAACAAATATGCACATTGCACTCACATTAAAACAGCATTGAAAGTGCACTCACATTAAAACAGCATTGAAAGCGCATTCAGCGTATAACTGACTCATGCTTTGGGCAATACGAGACGTGTCCTCAGCACTGCGGCACCAGGAAAGCGTCCTTGTTTAGGCGTCTTGTGCATTGCACTTCAGCATCACGTTCAAACGCCCTTAATGTCTAGTGATCTGAAAACTTTGCTCATGCGCATTAGGATAGTTAGGGTTTTATGATTAACCTCTTGGTTACCTTAGTGGCCATGCCTTCATTGCCACTATATATTCCAAGGGGCTCATTTAATTTTAATTGGAAAGGAAGATGCCAGGTATATATTGCATTGCAATATATACCTGGCATCTTCCTTATCCTATGCAAATGAGCGGACTAATCAACGTTAATTTTGCAAGAAACCCGTTAGACTTAGGAAAAATAATGACGTTATTATCGCAAAAGTGACGAACTTCTGAGGATCTACCCATACGCATCTATTCTGTTTTTAGTTTGGGCTTCGTCTCCTTTTTAAACTTTCTACATGCACTATTAAACTAGGGATCCTGGGAGTTGTAGACGGAACCACAGAGAGAGAAAACACATACTGAGGGAAAGCAAATTTTCTCCTCCCTTTCCCACTTTTTCCTTTTTAAAGTATCAGTTGCGCTAATCAAACTGAGAGTAGAATTGACGCAAATTGCCACATCATGTGCCTCTTTGCATGAATGGCTTTGCTCCTCCTCTTCAGTTGGCATCATCAGTGACGACGCGATCACATGATCGCTTCAAGAGCGGCCCCTCCATCATTGAAAGGGTTGAAATAGGCTAAATATGTTTGCATAAAATGCTGCTACCAATTCCACTGTTACACTGTATCAGGAGAAAGGGGATAACTTTGCTACACGAGCACGTGAAATAAGGATAATCTAGGTTAAATCCTACTGATGAGGGGTGCTACTAGAGGATTAGAAGTAGTATACAAAAAAAGGTTTTACACGTCAACCCGTCATCACTGACACTGCATCAGCTCGAGGTCTGAGAAAAAGAGCAATCTCGGATATAGTCCGCCGGAGTACCGAGTCCATGATTTAGCTATGTCGTTCCGGGAACACACCGAATGATATCAGGCTTAACCTTCTCACCCGCCTCTCTCCTACAATCCTGTCATAGTGTATCTGCTATTACCCAGCAATGTTACTGACAATCTATGTACCCAGATAGTAGACATGACTCTTTATAAGGATAGGCAGGTGATATAAATTCTCATAGCATTTTTTACTCACAGCTACATTGCAGTAATATTTTTATTTTTAGTTCACGTTAATATCATTCCAAATGTTGGTTACTAATTTGTTAAGAATTTAAATTGTGATCCCAACACCATTAATATCACAAGTTAGCCACTCCAACCATGGCACAGTTGGGATCTCTATTACTCATTTCTTAAATTTGTTTTTCCTTTTTTTTATATACGCTGAATCTATTTTATATTAATTAATTAAAAGATATGTTTTAATTTGCTCTCACAGAAATACATTAGCATCCACTAAATCATATCAACGACATGGAATTGCAATTCATATATTACATATGTTTTTCTGATGATTAAAATGGGGTGTACACCAAACACGAGGAATCGCTTTTCCTTTCAGCTACGTGTTTTTGTATGCCAATTCCCCTGTGCACAGTATCTGTGGGATTATTTATTATCGTGATTAGCAGGTACTGTAGTTTTGCAGGAAAGTATTACAGTAGTTGCTACTGTATGATTGAGGCTAAATGCCTGTAATTGAGCTGTAATAATTTCAGCTTAGGAACTCCCTGCTTCCCGAGATACTTAACGGAGAAGGTGCCGCTGGTGCTTCATGAAGGCATTAGAAAGCCATGATGGATTATTTAAACCCCGGAAAGTTTCTAAGGAAGCAGGGGGGTCCTGAAATTAACGTGGTTCAGCTTCAGAGACCCCCTGCTCCCTTATTAATGTCTAGTAAGAAGCAGGCGGTAGGCCTCACTGATGTTAACCCTGCTCCGTTAGCTCTTTGTCATGGGATACTGTATTGTGAACTGTGTGTGCCCCCTTGTGGCCAATGGGACTGACAGCAATATAAACAAGCTTTATTAGGCTGCGTCCAGTGTTGCAGCAGCCGTACGGAGGCGCGCTGAGGCTCAGGGAAAGCGGTTGCTTTCCCTGGCCTTGGTTAGCGCGCCGTCCGTGGGCGTGTTGTGGGGGCGGGCCAGTGACGTCACGGAGCTGGTTCGTCCTCATTGGGCGAACCGCTCACGTGACCGCCCTGCGCTCCCGTGAGCGCGAAATCTAAAATTTGGATAAGACCTACGCTTCCGCACGCTTGCGGAAGCGTAGGCGAGCCCCTACTAAAGCCGCTCTCATTGCAGCTGCAGGAGCTCACTGGTAAGCACCAGCGCGCCTCAGCACGGGTCAGCGCCTCAGCATGGGTCAGCGCCATGCCCGAGGCCTTAGGAACAATAATGACACAAACAGAGGATGATACCCTGTTAGCCTGTAGATTAGATAAAGAAAAGTAAGATAGAACTGATACCTTTAATAGCTTACTCATGGTAAAAAAATGAGTGCAACCTTTCAGAACCACAAAGGTCCCTTTTCTGGCAGCTTTATTGGTGTAAATTTGTGACTTGGAAAAGGGATATTTCTGCGGGGAAAGTGTGGAATGCTGACTTTTAGTGGATACATTCTTTTTCTAACACTTTTTTATTTTTATTTAAAGCAAAATTATTTATTGTACTTTAGATATACATTTATATTTCTTTGCTCGTGGTTTCCACATCTTCTTCCCTACACAAACAGCACAAAACATTGCCACTGCACTGCAACCAATGAACAGAGCAGAAGTACTCAACAGGGCGTACAAACACATCCGTTTATCAAGCCAACGAAAACTCTAATTAGGTGACATAACTTGCCACAATAGACATATTATATTTGCAGTACACAAACTGCAGTTGTTATCTAAGGCTTGTTCATTTGTTGCCTTTAGCCATATTTCATAACCTAGGTTTTAATTATTAAATTACAGTTGCTCCAAAGCAGGAATTGCATGGAGAGAGAGCATAGATCACACATGGGTGGGGTGTGTGCAGGAAATAGGTGTGACGGGCATGAATAAAAGGTGGGGCGAATGTAATAAGCGAGCACAGTTAGATATACTTAGGAGCATGCAGGCAAGGATTAGTTTTTTTCTACTGCAAGCACATTGGGGTCCATGTACTAAGCATCACAAGTTGCTTTTTTGGAGCAAAATTGGAACACGGAAATCTAATTTTAAATTGAGCTTGTGTACTCCTATATATTTACCCGAAACTTCGCAATCTGCACCATAAGTCACAAAAGGGTAGGCGTACATATGTAAGTGATATGATCTAAAACATTATGTTTCTGTCACTGAAAAAAAGTAGTGTGTGCCAAAAAAAATTGGTCTCTGAGTTTAACTTTAAGTCTTAGAAATTCTGGCAATAGGGTACAGAATTATGTGGCTATATGCAGATGGAGTCTCATTTATTTGTCATTGGGTCACCAGGAAACTGCAGCTGAATAGAGTCTGATCTCAACCCCATCGCGGCTTCACTATGCCCAAAAACACAGTAGACTAATTTCCCATAAGGATTAACACAGCAGGGGTCCCTGCCTCTGATGGGGACTCCCACTGCGTTAATCCTACCGGGCTGCACCAGCCTGGAAGAACTGCACAGAGAGAAGCGGCCCCTCTCTCTGTCTCCCTGCACAGGCCGTGACGCGGGACATAGGCCATAACGCGGAAAAATTTAACTTGCAAGAGATACCGACACCCCATACTGGGGCCTGCACCTCAGGAAGCAGGGGGGTCCCCGGGGCTGAAATTAATGCAGTTCAGCTCCGGAGACCCTCTGCTTCAATCCTATGTACTAAAAATAAAAACAGCACAATTGCCTGTCAGAGCTGTGCAGGGAGACAGAGAGAGGGGCCGCTTCTCTCTGCGCAGCTCTTCCAGACTGGTGCAGCCCGGTAGAATTAACATAGCGATACTCCCATTCAGAAGCAGGGACCCCCGCTGTGTTAATCCTGATGTGGAATTCCCCCTGTGCTGCACATGGCTGGGATCAGGCCGTGGTTCACCCGCTCCAAGTGCAGGGCAGTGTGCAATGAATCGGGCTGCATCTGTATCAACCAAAAAATTATTTCATGCAGCACAGAAGTTAAAATGTTAATTTCAGTATGGCTATTATAAATAACATTACATTAGTAACCTGTATTTGCCAACACTACCAAATAAAAAATACACACAATTATTTTTATTAAATTGTATTAATCAGGTATTCAACAAGTTGCAATTCGCCGACATTTATTTAAAACAATGAATTGTACAGCATATGTATGTAGCCATGACTGGTTTCTGGCTACCAGTCTGCCCTCCCTAGCAGTAAGTCCTGGAAAAAACAGGCCTGCTAGGATCCATCAGGGGGTTTCCCCACTCACAGCAGTACCCTTGAGTGATAGGGGAGGAGGTGGAACTGTGCCTGGGTTTACCCAATCCTGGGTCAGACCTGGTGCCCTCCTCCTACTGTGCTTATGGGAGTTGCAACCCAAATTTAGTTAGTGCTTCTCCCCACTTGAGAGAGGCAGATCACACACATATTGCCTGCATATTGGCCTTCCCTGCTCCTCTTCCCTTAGGGGAGAGTGAGTGTGTACCGCTCCCCTGACCCTGTTAGAGGGCCAGGGAAGAGCAAGGACTGCTGCGGGGGCCCTTGACCCGTAATGTAGGTCCAGGGACCATCCTCCAGCTGGATAACAAGCCAGAGACTGTATTGAGCAGAAGCCTGCTGTGACTGTGTGGCTGAACAGAATAAATCTGTTGCAGCTATGCATACCTCCTGCCTAGTGTTTTTAACTTTCTGGGGAAGGAGAGGGATTGTGTTCTACCGTAGGAGATCGCCTCCATACATCTGGAGCCTGCGGCAGATGGAGGCGCTGTACCACTAGAGATCAATGTCGGGTATGTACCCCACAAGCCTGTCCTGGGGTTCCCACAAACATCGTCGGACAACTCAGCAATTCTGTGAGCCTACAGGTAACATGCACCAAACACCTGAACATGTATAAAGCCTTCATACGTACGGCACATTTCATAAAGGTTTGTGTCACTTTTTAGCACTAAAATGTTGCCTCTTTCCTCCCTCAAAATCAAATATGATCAAATTCCTGGCGACACATTTTCTATTTTATTTTTAAATATAAGATTGAGGGAGGGGGTTCGCGGAGCTGAACCGCATTGATTTGAGCTCCGGGAACCCCCAGCTTTCCGAGATACTTACCTCTGCAGGGGGTGCCAGTCATTGTTGCCACCTTCTATTGAATTTTTGCAATTAAATTAAACATTTTTAATTAATTTATTTTATTTATAGATTTATTTCTCTTACCTTCTCCAGAAGCGGCATGCGGCGGCATTTCCCAGCATCTCCCCTGCAAGGTCCAGTCAACATGGCTCCGCGACGTCAAATGGCACCGCGTTGCCATGACAATGTGACCTCACGTGCGGCGTCAAGTTGCTATGACAATAGCATGCCTTATGGTGACGAGTCATCATGCGTCGCCCAGTGCCATCCCGTTGTCATGGCAGCGTGATGCCGCATGGCGCTGTGATGTCACGTAACATCCCGTTGTCATGGCAGCGTGATGCCGCATGGCGCTGTGATGTCACGTAAAAGCCATGTTGACGGGACCCTGCAGGGGGAGATGCCGCCGCCTGGAAATTTCTCAGGTAAACTTGTAGCCCGGAAATACGTGTCCGAAACCTGTTGTCTCCGGTAAAACCCGGAGTGGTGGCAATTTTGGTGACAGTGAGGAATCAGTGTCTTTACTAACTGAGCCATTCCTTCAGCCCTAACAAAAAAGACAGTTTTTGCAAGAGTGTTTCTTACTCTCTCTCTCTCTTCCAGGTCATTGCCAGTTGTAGTGCAATTGTCTTGCATCTTCACATTCTAAGTTATTAGTGACTGGGTCAACCAGGCTTCTAAACACATACTACACACCATCAATAATAACGATCCAGTGAAGTAACATTCAATGTATTTGTAACCATACATAGAGTAACCTTTATTACTGTTGAACTGCCCTTCTTTTTTCAATTCATGCTGAGGTTTGTAGTCCATAATATAACTATGAGTCCCAGGATACAAGTGAATTAAAGGTAGACAGGCAGAGCAAGAGTGAAAGCTGTACCAAAGCTAAAGACGATGGATAAAGAAGTCTGTGTATCAATGCAGCAATTTTTCAAACGTTCAGCTTGCAACTGCATTGAATGTTAGAAGCTGGATGTTTCATACACTTTAAGCCAGGCATATGTACAACACCTCATATCTGGCATATTTCCTAAGGCTAAGAGAGGGGGAATACAAAAATAGACAAAGACCCAGAAGCCCAGCCCAGATGTGCTAAGTAGTACTAAGGGGGAATTCTATATAGTCTAATGTGGGCGTTCAGGTCCTTTTCAGTGAAATGTCTTCATGAGCATGTGCTTCCGACCATATAGAATAAGGCTGCTAACTGTAAGACACTTTAGGTTATTGAAATAAATGTGAATATGACCCAGAATATCATACAGTACATTCCATTGTGATACGTGTATTGCTCAACTCCTGCCTAATATTTTCCTATTTACGCTTCCCACATTAGTGGGGCAAAGTAGGTTCAAATACAGTAGCAGGATAAACTCGTGATAGGAAATGCAAGGTGAAAATACTTTTTTTTAGCGTCTATTTAACTTCAAAATGAACTTGTTTTTTAGATTTCCTTCTCATTCAGTATTCGTAAATCTCCAGTTTTAATAGTAAAAATGATTTCATGCTTAGATGAAACACTGTGTGAACTCTCTTTCTCTCTCTCTCTCCTCCGATCTGCCAGTATATGGATGTCTAAGGCTGCGTCCATAGGACTGCAGCCGTGCAGAGGTGCGCGGAGGCTGAGGGAAAGCGGGTGCTTTCCCTGGCCTTGGTCCGCGCGCCGTCCGGGGGCGTGTCGGGGGGGGGGGGCTGTGACGTCACGGAGCTGGTTCGCCCTCATTGGGCGAACCGCTCACGTGACCGGCCCTGCGCTCCCGTGAGCGAGAAAATCTATCTTTTGAAAAAGACCTACGCTTGCGCACGCTTGCGGAAGCGTGCGCGAGCCCCTGCTAAAGCCGCTCTCATTGCGGCTGCAGGGGCTCACTGAGAAGAGTCAGCGCGCCTCAGCGTGGGCCAGCGCCTAACCGCTGACCCTGGACGCAGCCTAAGGTTGTTTCTCTTGGGGCGGCGGCGGCGTTTACACGGTTCATTTACAGTGGAGACTGCAGGGTGGTTTCCAGTTTTGTCATATTATATTTTTGGTCACCCTAGAAGTGGAAACTATGGGAGGTTGCACGAGGCGCATCTCACACAGGCGGTCTCATGGGAAATAAGAAAGAGGAAGCTTCTCAGTAAACATGCAACAACAACAACAGAGCTACTGCGTGCATTTATTTTATCATTTGGATCATATAATTAAAAGTCAAGACTAGTTCAGTAAGTATTGTTATTTGTAGGTAAATCATTTTCAATCCCTTGACAACACTTTGTTGCAACACGGTATTTATTTACTTTAATATTGTTTATTTATGCATTTTCGAGTATATTGGCGAGACAGAAAAAAGAAAAGGCTTCGGGGATACAAACAAAAGTTATATACAAAGTAAGGTGTTTATTCATTTGAAACATAGGCAGTTATTTGGGAAGTAGTAAAAGGGGGGGTTAAAGGTGTAGAAAAATTAGTAAGAACAGAGAGAGACTGAACCCAATACAAAATCCACGCCATTATATTTCCCAGGGCCCAGAAATACAGTTGTGACCGCCCCCCCACCCCATCGTTGGCAGTATTGCAAGCCCCATTTTACACCTCGCGAGTCCCCTCATATCACACCTCACGAGGCCCCTCTATTTCCCTCCCTGCCTCACATGTATTTCTCTCCCCTGCGTCTCACTCTTAATCCCTAATTTTTCCTCACCTCACCCCCTCTCTTATTTCACTCTCCCCGCTGCGTCAATTACCCCACTCTCACTCAATCCCGCTCCCCACATTCATTCACCACCCCTCACACAATTCCCCCCACAAAATATATACCAAAAAACCCACCCCCAATGCAAAAAACTTCCCACCCCCAAATGCATATTAAAAAAATCCCCACCCCCCAAATATATACAACCCCCCCAAATACATACAAAAAACCCACCACCCCAATATATTTGAAACCCCCCCAATGCATATGACTCCCCCTAATACAGTACATATAAAAAATCAATAAATATTTAAAAAAAATACATATAAAACCCACCCAAATACATATAACCCACCCCCAAATACATATAAACCCCCCCAAATACATATAAATCCCCCAATACATATAAACCCCCCAATATATATTAAAAATACCCCAATACATATTTAAAAAACCCAGTTAATATAAAAAAACAATGCATATTAAAATACAGGCATACCCCGCTTTAAGGACACTCACTTTAAGTACACTCGCGAGTAAGTACATTTCGCTCAATAGGTAAACAGCAGCTCACGCATGCGCCTGTCAGCACGTCCTGAACAGCAATACCGGCTCCCTACCTGTACCGAAGCTGTGAGCAAGCGGGGAGACTATAGAGCCTGTTACACATGCGTTATTTATATCAGTTATGCACGTATATGACAATTGCAGTACAGTATGTGCATCAAAAGTGGGAAAAGGGAGTGCTTCACTTTAAGTACATTTTCGCTTTACATACATGCTCCGGTCCCATTGCGTACGTTAATGCGGGGTATGCCTGTACCCAATGCATAAAAAAAACAATGCATGTAAAAATACTCCAATACATATTAAAAATTCCCCAAAACATATTTTAAAAACCAAAACATATTAAAAAATGTATATTAAAATACCCCAATACATATTTAAAAAAAAAACAATACATATAAAAACAATGCATATTAAAAACCCCAATGCATATAAAAAAACAATACATATATAAAATACCCGAACATATAAAAAATGCATATACAAAAAAACAATACATATAAAAAAAACAATGCATATAAAAAAAACAACGCATCTAAAAGTACCCCAATACATATTAAAAATACCCTAATACATATTTGTTAAAAAAACAATACATATATAAAAAACCACAATGCATATTAAAATACCCTAATACATTTTTTTAAATAATACATATAAAAAGTACCCCAATGCATATAAAAAAAAAAATATCCATATAAAATAACCCAATGCATATAAAAAAAGCAATACATATAAAAAGTACCGAAATACATATAAAAAAAGAATGCATAAAAAAACACCACAATGCATACTGCACCGACACACTTTATTCGAGCAAATACCCAGTATGTACCTGGCAGATACCTGGAATGCGCCGCTCCTCACCTCTGACAAGCCCCGTTGCATTTGCCTTCCCAGCCTGGGTTCATGCCTGGCTGACGGGCGGCTGATCTGTTAAATGATAATGATTAGGATTTAATAGGCTGCAATGCTTCGCGTGTCTACCAGATGGCATAAATTCATGAATTGTAATGCAGTATATATATATATACTGTGCAGTATTGCAGCCAGCGGGAATAAAATGCTTCAATCCCTGCGTGGAAAATACCTCAATGCACTCGGGCAGAAAACAGTCACAAACCTCAATACACCCGGGTATACCCGAATTCGTGGGACTAGCCGAGCTCGAATAAAGTGTGTCGCCAGTGTATATAAAATTATCCAATACATATAAAAAATACCCCAATACATATAAACAATAATACAATGCACATAAAAATACCCCAAAACATATAAACAATACCACAATGTACATAAAAAACCCCCAATACATAAAAAAAAAAAAAATGCATATAAAAATACCCCAATACATTTAAAAATACCCCCCCCCCCCAATACTTAAAAAACAGACTTACTTTGTGGCTGGTCAGGCCAGGCCCGGTGTCTGGGGGAGACCTGGTGTCTGTGGGGGACTCGGTATCTGCGGGGGGACCCAGCGGCCGGCTCTGCACGTTCTGCCCAACCTCTGGCAAGGCCCGACTGCTTGTCCTCTCACAGCGGGGCCCCGGCTCTCCTTCAGCTTCAGGCCTCTTCCACTCTGTCCCATGTGTTGGAGCGTGCACTGGGTGTCCCACTGCTGCCGCACACCGGAAGCGGAGTCAAGCTTACTTCCGGAAAGCTGACGGCACAGAGGCCCGTCGCGCGCCGCAATTGGAAGCTCGGCGTTGGACATAGTGATAGAGGCCTGCAGTTGAAGGTGAGCCGGGGCCCGGCTGCAATAGCACCGGCAGCCGGGCCAGGCCACAGGTCGGGCACAACACGCATCACCGGCAGCCCACGACACCTGTCCCTTCTGTCCCCACCCTGTCGGCGGCCCTGCTCACATATACTTTTGCTGCGCTCTCAAGTATATCGGGCCTAATGGGAAGTCACTTAGCTGTTGTGGCCACCTCCTTACTTGCTGTCCTCCTTCTCCTTCTGAACCGCAGCGTCAAATGATGCCACACGGCATCTCGTTGCCATGGCAACGCAGTGTCTCAGTGTCAAATTATGTAATGATATCGCATTACCATGGCAACGTGACGGCATGCAACGTCACGTTGGTGATGTCCGCTGCGTCCTTTGACACTGCAGTTCAGAAGAAGGGGGGGGGGAGGGGGGCGGCAGCAAAGAGGCGGCCGCAACAGCTAAATGGCCATTGGCGGCGGAATTTGAAATCCGCTTCTGGATGGACAGCTGATGATGGCAAGTTGTACTCCGTGTTTGTGTGGGCCCCGCATATATCTGGCGATTTTCACACAAAAAAAACAAAACCAGGTTTTTAATTGCCATTTATGCTGTGCAGGCTTTAATATCCGTTAAAGGGTACCACCTGCTGCCGAAAGTACTGTATGTTTTGAGTTTGATCAGGGCTTGTTTTTAGCATGCATGTGTTCTGTGTTTCTTATTCACGGAGATGATGGCACATTCAGAGCTTTATTTAAAGAGCAGAAAAATATTTGCCAAATGAATCTGGGTGATAAATTTCCCGACACGAGATGATGGAGGTGAGGTTAGAACCTGTTTATCACGGGCGTCACAGTGGCATGTTCAGAACACATTGCGGGTATCACGGCTAGATTAACAGCTGGATTGTGGAGTCATGTACAGAGGTTTATATCTTTACATGTGTATTACTGTTGATTTTATCCTGTGTGGTAAATGTTCAGTGGGTCTACTTCTCATCTCTAAAATAAACTCTTTGGAGCCTATTCTAATAGCTTCAATGACTTTGCTGTTATCTCGAACGGTTTGGCATGTTCCCATCAAACGGCTCGTCCTTTGTGTTATCACCATATTCAGAAAGAATCTGTAAGCATCTCAAACCGGGAGGTAGGAAAATGGCAATCCCGCTCGGTGTAGCAGCGATGTGATCTCAGCTTTTTTCTAAGTTCTCCCCCTGCGATCTTCTCGCAATCTGAGCTCCATAGAGAGCGTTGCCTCTCCCTGCACAGCTCTCACAGGCGATTTGCAGTGTTTTAATTTAAATTTTAATACTAGTGTGCAGGAGCAGGGGGTCTCCAGAGCTGAACCACATTACTCTCAGGTCCGGGGTCCCCTTGCTTCCCAAGATCCAGACCAGTACGGTATCTCCTGTGATTTTAAATGTCCCGGTCACGTGACGTGGGAGAATTAAACGCACAGGAGATACTGGCACCCTATAACGGGGCCTGTAACTCAGTGAGCAGGGGGTCCCCGAGGCAGAAATCAATGTGGTTCAGCTCAGGAAACCACCTGCTCCCGCACACTAGTATTCAAATTTAAATAAAAACAGCTTCATTAACTTAGCAGCTAGCCGCTACAGCAATGAAGGGGTTAAACATGAGTACCCTGTTTATTGAGGGCATTGCATCGCGGACCGAGAGCTTCCTGATGCATCCAGAATCGGAGGGTAAAGACATTTAAAGGTAAGAAAAACACTGAATTTATGTCATTTTTATTTTTCAGGTATTTTGATTGACTGCCAAAGTGTTTATCTATGCCTCTTTAGGGCTATAGATAAATACAGTGAAAAGCAATGCATTTTTTGGCAAAGGCTTGTTTCTAATTCATTGATATGTAATTTTGTTGATTGGTTTGTTTAATTCTTGTGTTTTTTTGTTGATTTTTTTAAAATTCTTGTTTATTTTTGGTGTTTGTTTTTTTGGTTTCTTGTGTTTTTGTTGGTGTTTGTTTTTTTAATTCTGTTTTTTTGGTGATTGTTTTTGTACGTGTTGTTTATTTTTGTTGATTGGTTTTTTTTTGCCCACACAATCAATGGGTAGAGGGTGGGGGTTGTTGCCCCATGGAAGGTGGTTAGGCCTCCCGGGTGGGTAGCGGGGAAGGGGGGGTTAATCCCTTAATAACTATATCGGTTAATAACCGCTAAGGTGATTAAGGGGTTAGGGGCCATTAGTTTGTTTTTTTATTATACTGTTGCTGCCCACAGAGGACATGGGTGCAGAGGATGGTGATGAGGACAGCCTTCATCCTGGCAGGGCTAAGTACAAGTTTTATTTAAATTATGATGGCTGGATAATGTTTTATTTTGATTGGGCAAATGAGCTTTGATACAGATCTGGATAATAGTAATTTTTGCCCATTATTGTAATTGTATTGTATGTCTTTATTTATATAGCGCCAAAAGTGTACTCAGCGCTTCACAAAGAATACAGTACAGGGAATTATAATTATACAATAAGTGCAGCAAAATCAGACAATAGGAAAGGAAATCCCTGCCCCGAAGAGCTTACAATCTAAGAGGTTTAATGGGAAACTTACAGAGACAGCAGGTGAGGGAGTAAGTGCTGTAGATGGCAGTGCTTGGTCACAATGGGTGGTAGGAGTGACTGAGTGTGGGACATTAGCCATGAGGGCAGGCTATTTGGATGCTTGATTTGTGGGGTAAAATTTAAGGAAGGTCAGTGTTAAATGAAAAGGTTAACACCATTTACAGTGGAAGAGGTGTCAGGGAGGCATGAGTGAGATCAGGTGTGTATGTCTGGCTTCAGGCTTAGGGAAGATCCCCAGCAGCACGAAGGAGTAGATAGAGGGTGTGATTAGAGGATTTGTGTGGGTGTTTTTTATTGAGGGGTAAAGAAGTTGTTGGGAGAGAGGTATATAAATAATGGTGCAGTGGGGAGTGGAGATGTTGTAGAGAACAGAAATGCTCACAAAGGAGTGAGGAAACAGTAAACAGAAAAAGAAATAGGGAGGGTATAGTGAGATGCAGGAGGAGAGAGTTCCAAGGTACTGGAGGATAAAAGTGTACAAATAAATCACAGATGTTAAAAGTCAATGTCTCACAGTGGCAAAGTTGTAATGCAGAGTCCAGATCTTTCTCCAATCTTCACCTCCAATTTCAACTCCAAAATTAACTCTTGTAGACGCTTTTGATGTTACACAGCCTTATGGCTAAACAGCCATGCTACAGTGACTTAAGTACCCTATTCACATGCATTTGACTAACAGTTAAGGGAGGGGTTTGTCTAATCAACTCAGACTTACAAAATAGTTATTAGATTATCATTTCTCTCTCAATTGATAGGAATCAGATAACAAACATACCCCAAAAGCCAATTAAATCTTAATTTCTCTGGTTGGTAGAATGCAGCTCAATGACACATACCCCAAAAGCCAATTCAATCTTAATTTCTCTGGTTGGTAGAATGCAGCTCAATGACACATACCCCAAAAGCCAATTCAATCTTAATTTCTCTGGTTGGTAGAATGCAGCTCAATGACACATACCCCAAAAGCCAATTAAATCTTAATTTCTCTTGTTGGTTGAATGCAGCTCAATGACACATACCCCAAAGCCAATTAAATCTTAATTTCTCTGGTTGGTAGAATGCAGCTCAATGACACATACCTGTTTGAAGAGATAAATCGGAATGTTAATCCAGATATTCAGAATGCATCCATGATTAAAGATAGAAAGATAGAAATAAAGCATCCAGAGATATGAACTCCAAAATTAACTCTTGTAGACACTTTTGATGTACACTTATGATGTGACGCTTTTGATGTTACACAGCCTTGTAATGTAATGTAATGGTTGTTGGGGTAGAGGGGGTTCCCATTCATTCCCATTGGGGTTATCTTTGCTCCCATTGAGGGCATAGGTAACCACACTGGCAATAAATGGGTGTATTGGCTAGTATTGTGTTTCAATTTTTATTGTGGGTAGCAGGGGTGGGTAATGGTGGTATTTGGGCCATGGTGGGTTTTTATGCCTACCGAGTGGGTAGCGGGAGGGGTTAACCCCTTCATTAACATAGCCATAGTAACCGCTAAGGTAATCAAGGGATTAATTCCTTCCGCAACCCCTCGCAAGGCCTAAACACCCACCATGGGCCAAATACCACATTCACCCACCCCTGCTACCCACAATAACATGGACAGTGGTAGTTAACCCTTTCGTTGCCTTAGCGGTTAGCCGCTAAGGTAATGAAGCTGCCTGTATATGTATTTGTTGATTGCATTTGATTAAAGCCAGGGCTCTCCGGAGCTGGCATTAATGAGTATCAGCTCTGGAGACTCCCGGCATCATTCCGATTAAGGAAAACTGCATTTTGTTTCTAAGTCCTACTCTCAAATCCCATCCCGCCACAGATGTTTGATAAAGTCGCTACTTCAGAACCCCGATGAGATTCTTGAGGCTACTAGAACAGTGTGATTTTATCAAAATGGCGCTATTTAATTTGTTTGAAGCTCCCGCTCGATGTGTTTGAGCAGGAGCGAGACCGCTCGGGAAAATGCACTCCCGGTACGAGTTTGGCAACTCATCTGAGCTTTCTGAATAGCAAATCTGCCAAATTGCGTGGGAACTGCTCAAAAAGCTTGATGAGTTAGGTTATCAAACCTATTGGAATAGCCCCCTTTGTATTTTTACATTTCATAAGAACAAGGCTTACTACAGATCTGGCTGAAAGGTCACTCCTTTTAATTGTTTATACTTTTATAGGAAAAAGTGAGACCTTTTTTTCATTTGCTACTCATATAACTCTGCATGACTGTATATGTTGTCTGTGTACACAAAATGTTTTCTAATTGATAAGCAGTGGCAATAACCTGACTTTTCTTGTAAAAAGTCTTTAGCATAACCAGTATGTCTCTACCAGGGCCGCCAACAGTGGGGCCTGCTGTCCCAGACCCAGTGAGTCAAGGGACCTGAGGCACCCTGCCAGGTGACCAATCAGCAAAAACACCCATGACACACTAGTCTAGTTGTAGAGTAGGAGAGCGAAGATCAGTGCCTTCCTCATGGGTGGGAAACTAGATGATAAGAGCAACTGCACAGCATGGGAAAAACGAGTTTGAATATGACTTCTTCCTGGCTGTGGAGTTGCTTATACAGATTACGCAAGATCCAATCCAGACAAAAAACAAATATCACTGTATCCTTCATTATTGTTGCGTGATAATGTACCCTGTGTTTGTCTAATGTCTGTCCAAATGTTTATTTGTTTGAGTCATCTCGTCATCTCGAGCCCCTATGTTGGCCGTTATAGACTTGGACCTCTAGCATGCCATCTCAGGCCCCTCCACAGGCTTGTATAGGCTTTAGCCCCACTGTGGGCTGTCTCAGGCTTCTCAACGTAACTGTTACAGACTTTGGCCCCTCTGCCCAACGTCTCAGGTCAACCTGGGCAATCTCAGGTGCTTCCATGGGCTGTCTCATGCCCATCTGTGCGTCATAACAGGCCCACGTAGTCCTGCTTCCGCCTCCTTCTGTGACGATGCTCATCTCAAATCAGGAGGCGGACACTCAGGGCTAAGGTAGGGATGCAAATAACCCGACCACAACCCAGGTCCTGTAAGAGTATCCATAGTCGGTATGGAAGCAGAGGTCAGGGCTGGTGGCAGAGGTGCAAAGTCGAGGAGGCAAGTGGAGGTCAGGGCAGGCCGAAGGAAGCGAGGTCAGGGTCATGGTCCGGGGTCAGCAACAGGAATTTAAAACAGGCAGCAGGGTAAGGCGTAACTGCAAAGACCGACAGGAGCTGCAAACACACAGAACTTTGCTTGGCGACGCCCTATGGTAACTGCAGCCTTATAAAGCAGGCTGCCAGTACCCAAAATGGCCATAGAGAGCAGACAGGGCAAGTGAGACAGATAACCTGGACCGTAGTGAAAACCCGGCACGGATCAAGCAGAATCCTTACACCTCCTCATTCAACTCTAGGCCTCCATAGCAAGACAATCTCAACCCAGACCCATATCATTCCCCTCCCAGGACCATATCTTTCCCCTTACCCCTGTCCTTCAGGCCAATACCTTTTTCCCCTACCTCAGGCCTATACCTTTTTTCCCTTACACCCCTCCCACAGACCCATATATTTCCCCCCTGAAAAAGTGGTTAGAAAAGGAATATGGTTGAATATGGGTGCAAGGGTATTTGGCACCATAGGCAATTTTTTTTAAAATGTTACACAGTAGCCCCTCTCTTTCACACCCCCTGCCTCCTTCTCTCACCATCCTTCTCCTCCTCTCTCGTCCCCTCTCCTTCTCTTCTCCCACCCGGTTCCACTTCTAACACCCCCTCCTCCTCTTTTCTCACCCTGTCATCGTCCTCCTCACCCCCTTCCTCCTCCCTCACCCCCTTCCTCCTCCCTCACCCCTCCTACTCCCTTACCCCCTCCTCTTCTCTCACCCCACCTCTTCTCTCACCCCTCCTCTTCTTCACTCACCCTGTACTCCTCTTCTCTCACCCCCCGCCTACTCCCATCGAATGAATGCCTACCAGTGGTGAGCAGAGGACACAGGCCACCAGCAATGGAGTGTTGGTAGAGACGGACAGTGGGCACGAAGCACGGTGGTGCCAGAAATGGGTGGTGGTGGAAGAGGAGGACGGAGGTCGGTGGTAGAGACGGGCAGGGCGGAAGAGGAAGACGGAGGACCACAGGAGCAGAGTGGGGCAGCAGAGAAGGAGGACGGCAGGGAGGACCTGTGCTGTACCAGCGGCAGAACCCGGAAGTCATTGAAACTTCTAGATCGGACCACTGGAGTGCACCGCGTCCTGCAGATCTCCTACTCTACCACCCTGCTTTGTTCCCACAGTCCTCTGTCTTTCTCTCCCATGGTCCTTCGTCTTCCTCTTCTGCCACCACTCGTCTCTACCACCTCTTCCCTTCACCCTGCTCCATGCCCACCCTGTCGTCTGTCTTTCTCCTCCACTCCCGCCGCCCCCCAAAATGTGCCACCATAGGTGATTGCCTAAATTGCCTAGTGGTTGCCCCAGCCCTGAACCCACTATGTTGCGGATGCTGAGCTGCAGGAAAGTTGCATCCTGGATCAATTACCTACCGTATGTCTATTTTCCAAAGCACAGTTGTGGTAACTGAACCACGAAGGCAGAGACACACCTGTATCCCTGTCATTGGGCATCCAGTAGCTGACATCCCTCTTTCCATGATAGCGAGGGAAACATTGGAATGATAGGGGACAGCCACATCGATTTACCTAGTTAGTATTCCTACATCACGTGTCTTCATCTTTATGCTGAGTGGGTCAGAAATGTGAACTTTGATAGTTCCTGTGGTAAGAACGCCATACTGAACAATTTGAAGAGTGCTATTTTAGAATCATACACTTGGGAAGCAGTATAAATACAGTGCTGCAGAATTCAAGAATGTCAATGTAGGAGGGAGGTGCAGACGTACACAAAAGGAAACAAATTTGGTGAAATTAAAACATGGCTTTATTCAGCCTGTCCCTTTAACAAGGCAAAGCATACAAAAATAAACAAACATCTATCCCTGTGTAAGGACTAACTCACTTCCCAGTCCCTCTCTACAAGACTGGGAGGAAAAGCCCCTTGCCAGTCTATCACCACAAAGTCTCAAACGGTACCTCAAAGCAGGTTGCCCTTCAGGTCAGTCTCTGGTTCCGGCTGGGTGTTTGTTGAGGGACAGCCTTTTGGTCAGTTCCTGGGTTTGCTGCACCTTGGAAGAAAGGTCTGTTCACCTTGTGTTTTGCAATCAGCACACAGTGATCCTGAGTGCTCAAGAATCTCTTTGTGTTTGTTTCAGCAGGAGTTTTAAACTTGTCTGATTACCAAGTAGGGACTGGTTAATTGTCTAGCTGCAATTAACCAGCAAACTGCTGGTTTCTGAGAATACCGACGCTTTGTATTTCTGCCTCATTGAGACAGGGTTGCTTCCCTGTTACAGTCAAATACACTAATAATGGACTATTGCAGCATCTGAGGATTATGGGCTGGAGTAATCAGTGACTGAAACTGATGAAAACATGTTATTTTTAAGAAATATAGTTTATTGTTTAATTATGTTGGGGTGCTACTCAGTAGTGTTCAAGTGAAACAGTTTGGGTGTGCTCTTTTTTAAGTAATGTTGTTGATTTCATGCACTGCTCTACTAATGCCAATGTTCAAGTCAAAACTTGTTCATGTAGAAACTACATCTAGTGACATAGACATGATTGGATAATTAAAGTAACTGCGTTTTCTGTATCTTTGTGCGTTGTAGCTCCTGAATGCATGCGCATTAATTAGATGAAATGCATACAGTACAGGTGCAACTGCCGGTTGTCGATGAACTTGCCACGCGGCAACTTAATCCGTGCCGTGAAAATTCTTTTATTTTCATGCGATTTAGCTGTAATTCTACTGTAATCTGAAAGAGTGCAGAAAGTGAAATTTAGTGTTGTCTGCAATACCGGCCAGAAACTCAAGTTGGCGATCGCAAGTAATTGTGTCTTTACAATCTAATTGCAATGCAACCTGTCACTTATTCCTGTTCATGTGCGCACGATCCGATATCACACAGATGTTTAGTACTGTCTGTCAAGTGTATTTAATTGAAATCTAAAGAGTAAAAACGTGAACACACAAAAAAGTATTTTTAGAGAATTAAATGTTTTATTTGCTCACTATAATAAAGTAAAAATGAATAATACAAAAATACAAATTCTCTTCTTCCAAATTTAAAAGGTTATTTTATTTTTCGTCGAACTGGCTGGCACTTGGACGTCTTGCCCTGTAAAGAAGGTGACAATATTAAATATGAATAATCGCACATACAGTTGTAGTGTGCTGTGCATGCGTCTCGCTGTGGAGCCTTGTTGAAACATTTACAGTATGCGTGTCACAGTATTTCTGCACATGCATGTCACTATGGAACCTGGTTGAAACGTATACTGTATGTGTGTCATAGCATTTCTGCACATGCGTGTCACTGTGGAACCTGGTTGAACGTATACAGTATGTGTTTCATAGCATTTCGTTACGTGTGTAATTATGGAACCTGGTTGAAATTATGCGTGTAATAGCATTTCTTTTATGTTTTTTTAGGTTGCCCATTCACTGCCAATGTAATTATCTGTGCCTCCATAGGTGGCATAGGTCAACTCAGTGACACTCAATGGGTATATTACCTACTGTGTATTCTAATGCACATTTTATTTTAAAGCGTATTTATATTTTTTCAACACAAATGGGCAAAAGCGCTATTAGTCATATTTGTATAGTATGTCTGATGATGGTGGTAGAGGGGATGGAGGTACCTTAGTTGTCCTGGGAATGGTGCCCTTCCTTCTGGCAGGGGTAAGTATAACTTATATTTTCTAGATTTATATATATTTAAATGACGTTAGTACTTTATGTACAGTACTACTATAAGTGTATTTAATTTAAATGTAAAGAGTAAAAACATGAATACACCAAACAGTATTTTTAAAGAATTAGAAGGGTCGTCCCAGCAGGGAAAGGAGATGGAGCATAGCCGTGCAAGCAAGGAGTGGATTCAGGGCCAAAAAGATCCGATGAAAACTTCTTTATTGATGAGACAACATGGTGCAGACAAGTAAAAGATTCCTCTATATTATTCTATATATTCATGTGAATAGTGTTCTGACACATTTGAGCACTGTAACTACGAAACTTTGTTCTATATACAGTACCTTGTTTTTAAAGAATTAAATGTTTTATTTGCACACGATAATCAAGTAAAAATTAATAATACAAAAATACAAAGTCGTCACTTCTTCCAAATGTACAATCTTCTTTTATTTTTCTTCTTCGAACTGGACATCTTGGTCTTAAAGAAGGAGTAATATCTATTGAAGAAAAAGAACCCAGTCTTATAGCACTCATTCACAACAAAGTGTATAGTGATAAATTTAAAATACTTTATTAATAACTATGAATAAAAAATAGGGTGTTAAAACGTAATTAAATACTGTATAGAACAGCACGTGACTGTATCCTTTAGTGACCCACCCTAGTTTAGGTGGGTGGATATGGTATGATCCCTGATTGGTACTAGAGATCAGATGCTATGAATTATAGCCTCCTAAAATATAGGAACGGAGTCAAACAGAGCCCACCGGATTGACTGTCTCTAATAGAGTGTATCTAGACGTATAGTGCACTCTAAAAAGATACACTCATAGTGAAATGGCATGTACTGCGCTTAGTTAGACCTATAGATTCTCCCCCCCCAGATTAGAGATTGCACTGGTTTCTGTGTAAATTCACCAGCACTAGAAAGGCTAGATCTCTATTGGGGATAAAAATTGCTTGTTCTCTTAGGTGCAGACTATTAGGCAAGAACTGAGATTGATAGTGTGGTATTAATGAGCTTAAAGCAGCTACAGTATAGAAAATCACCAAAACACCTCTAATACTGAAGGTGGGGTGATGGTGATATCTGCTGTACTCTAAATGTTTGTGCAGTACCCCTTACAGTCTAGGCACAATATATGCTTTACGTGTAGCTCTTAAAGAAGGAGACAATATTCAATATTAATAATCGCACCTTACATTATGAAATTCTGAGTTTTGGGGGGTTTGGGAAGAAAAGACATGGCAGGAGTATAGTACAGTACATTAACTGGCAGTATTGATGGATGTGTTTCCTGCACCAATGGGGGTGTTTCATGCACATTGTCATCGCCTGGCTCCAAACATACAAAACAGAAATGGAAGCATTAAACAATGAATACAATAACAGAATGGTCAATTAAAAAAATCTTTATAAAACACAAATTTTTTATTATATTAAATACATTTCCCCTGCATTTTTATTTTTAAATTAAAAGTACATGTAGTCCTCACCATAGCCCTTGGAGTCCCAGCCATGAACCCTTTTATGCCTCATAAGGGCATTGATGCCATATTTCATGGCTTTGAAATTGTGCTTGACTTTCCAAATAGTTTTCCGTAAATTATCAGGAAGCCCCTTCTTGCCCCTAGTGCCATCAAAATTAACATTTTGGCGCCACTGAATGTACAGCGCATAACTGATGTATTGTATTTACTGATGTAAATGTTTTTAACAAGCGTGAAATGTAGTCTTGTTGTCTACTGTTGAACCGTATGAAATTTTAATAAAAGTGATCACTGCCTGACACCGTGTGGGTATGTTTGAGGAATATTTCTGTTTATCTACAGCAAGCATAACAAAGGTGCTTTCCCTGACAAATGAGAAACGTAGTCTTGTTAATAATGTTAATATTGAAAGGACATCCTGGATAGTTGTCTGCGTTTCTTGTTGGCTTCCCCGTGCAGACGCTGCCGGATGCTGTACTCTCATTGGTACAGGGCTGTGATGCCAACATCTCACTGGTGGTTTACCTCTCATCCAAAATCATGCTCTAAGGTTGGAGAAGAAAGCTGGATGCCTTTCGTTCCAACAAACCAGACCGCTAGGGCGGATATCCAAACTTCCCCTGTATACGGCCTTTGACATATGACTCTATGCATTTTGCAATCAAAAGTCGCTTCTTCAGGGATATGTCACAAGTGTCTGCACGGATAAGCCGACAAACGCGGGCTACAATCCAGGATGTCCTTTCCAGCAGCCAGCTACAAGTGTCTGGAACAATATCCCATTTACAGGCGCATAATCAGTCTACTTCGTATCAGTAGGATTCCAATTTTATACAGCTTGGACGTCGACCGAATCAGCTAATTTTAAAAAAATCTATTTTCCATATATGCATATGTGTTTTTAATAAATTGCCCTTTTTTCACTTTTCTATCCTAGTCTTCCAAGAACTCTTGAGGCCTTATTTTCTCACAGATCGTGTCTCATGTATTGATATCACTTTGCTAACAATAACAGTATCACCCTATGTTATCTTTTCTTTCTCCCATTCTCCCCATATGATCATCCTCTGATTCCTCCCGAGTGGCTTGGACTAAGTTATCTGAACTGGTTTGAACCATTTATTCTATAGTCTCAGAGGCACCGTTAGAGTCTATTTTTCTGCTATATGTATTCCTTTTGACCTTGGTTGGTCAGATGACTTGTTTGGCAGCCATTGATAATTTAGCTAATTTTGACTATATTTAATTTGTATAATTATACTATTCACTATCAGCATCAGCGCCCACTTTATTATCATATTTAGTAGTTACGCTACACAATCTTTCTTTTCACATACAATAGCATACTTTATTTTGTTTATTTTGAGGGCGTGGGTAGAAAAAGTATTTGTACAGTACTATATTTAGCTGAGCTATAGATACAGTGTGACATTGACGCAGATACAAAGGGACGACTGTCAACAGCTACAATAAACCAGAGTGAACAGAAGGTTCACTCCCAAAAAAACAAAACTAGTCCTCCCAAAAAATTGTAAATAAACAATACTTTTTTTCCTACTACAGTTTTAATGCTTTAATTTGGGGGAGGGGGAGAGAGAGACTATGCAAAGCGTATTCAAATGAATCCCACACTTCCAAAAAGTGTATGTCTCTCTGTATGTCTCTCTGTATGTCTCTCTGTATGTCTCTCTGTATGTCTCTCTCTCTATGTCTCTCTCTCTATGTCTCTCTCTCTATGTCTCTCTCTCTATGGGCCTCATGCAGTAAGCGTCGATTAAGTGAAATCGGCAAGTTTACCGATTAGTCATGTTAATGGCGATTTTTCCTCTCCGTATGCAGTAAGTGCCGAATACATTCAAAATGAACCCGAAAACAAATCCGCCCACTCTCACGATGATTATCCGATCACACACAGGTGTATCGGCGTGCGTGGCGGGGTGCTGATAGGTTGCCCAATCACAAATCTTGCTGAATCAGGCGAAACAAGCATGTATTGGATTGCGCGCCATATTTAAAGGCAACGTGTACTGCTAATCATTCTCTGTGTTGTTGGGAGTGAGAGAGAGAGAGAGACGCACAGAGCTGGCTGATTGAACATTTGCATATTGACGGAGAGACTTGTTGTGTATTGGGTGAGCTTTGTCCATTGTTGTTTTGTTTACATCTTTGTCTTGTTTTATATGTGGAAGTGTTTCGTGTGATTGGCTGTACATTAGTTGTCTGTTTTTTGTGAGTGCTGGAAGTATGCCCGCAAAGCGTGGGAAGAGTGATGCTGGTGGGAGTGGGAGTGCTACTCGTGCGAGTACGCGTCGGAGTGAACGTACTGTTCAGGGGAGTGATGTTGCTGGTGCACCGAGTGGTGTTGATGGGAGTGGGAGTGCTGTTGCTGGGAGTGGGAGTGTTGTTGCTGGGAGTGGGAGTGCTGTTGCTGGGAGTGGGAGTGCTGTTGCTGGGAGTGGGAGTGCTGTTGCTGGGAGTGGGAGTGCTGTTGCTGGGAGTGGGAGTGCTGTTGCTAGGAGTGGGAGTGCTGGTGCTAGGAGTGGGAGTGCTGGTGCTAGGAGTGGGAGTGCTGGTGCTGTGAGTGCTGCTGGTGGCGCAGTTGCTGATGGGGTGGATGGTGGTGGCGTGCTTGCTGGTGGGCAGCTTTTGGAGGCTCTTCCATTGGAAGAAGGAGAGTCCAGTCAGCACCAGCCAAGCTCTGACCCTAAACCTGCTCGGAAGAAACGTGTGGAGAAGCCACGTAATCCTCGCTTCAATGACCAGGAAAATACAGCTCTTGTCACTGGCATTCTGGAGCACTATGACAGTATCTATGGACATTTACTAGGTAAGTGTACCTTTACATTTATTATTCAAATACATGTGATCCTAGGTCATCTGAGTTTTGTTCATATGCAAATATGGGTTCAGAATATCTTTCTATGTTAATTAGTCTGGAAACACAGCTTTTTATCATGCCTTACAAGGACAACTAAACACAGGCGGTCAATTTGCCATAACTGCATACAATATGAATGCAACCTTGCTTACATGTATAGGTTTAGTAGTGAATGCTCATGTGCTTCACATATTACACATAAAACAGCATGTTTGCTATCTCTTGGAACAGCTAGCAGTGTAGGAAACTGGTGCTTCTATTATTAATCATTTACCTCATATATTTTATATGTTTTTCAAGGGCGGACAAGTTCAGCAAGCAGAAAAGAAATGTGGGACACAATAGTCATTGGTGTCAATGCGTGTGGGAATCATGTGAGGGACAAGCGGAATTGTCACAAGAGATTTGATGATATTAGGTCCAAATTGAAAAAGAAAATACAACAATACCAACGCGTGCATGCTACTGGCACTGGAGGTGGGCCGACACCACAACGTCTCATATTAAGTCCATTGGAGGAGCTGCTTCGGGCAAAATTACTTCCCGTCGTCGTGGAAGGCTTACCTGGTGACCGTGATATAGGAATTTACCCCTCACAATTTCCACCAGGTGAGAAATATTACTGTACTAGGCGTGTCGTTGCTTACAGTTATTTTGCATAGTTACACTGCTTTTTATACTGTCTTCACAATATAAGCATACCTGCATCTATATATGTATATGTCTGATTCTGTATATATATATATCTCAAAATAGACATATATATTGTAGTCCTACTAAAAGCAGTAACTAATATAGCACGTGCCATTGCGTGCTCATTTACATGTGAATTCCCAAAATGCATTGCTGCAGTGGAAGCATTTGATGGTGGGCGAAGATGGGGAACAACAGGGTAGTACACATGTGTAACACATGTTAATGAGAAATTATTACTAGCTACAGGTACAGAACATAAATATGTATAATATTATTGTGTATTTTATTTATTTTACTCCGACAAACATGACATTACTGCCTATTTTAAGCATGCATCAAATATATTGCATGTAACGGCCTACAAACATCACTTGCACTAACACATCTATAGTTGTTTATGAAAAGGTCCATTTTTGCTTTAAGTCATATACAGACAGCATAATGAGGCACACGTATCATATTTTATGTCATTGTTTTCATAACTTAAAAACTGCACACGACTATTTAGCTCATCTACCATTGTGTTAAAGCAGCTGCAATTAATATCTCATCACAGCATACACTTCAACAGAGGGGGTGGGGTTCAGCACACACACTAATTACAGCCTCATTTTAGGGTCAACTTAGTTCACACCATTTTCACCTGTTTCAAGTAATTGAAAGGTGTGGCTGATTAGGCTTTTTGGGGAAGGGAATACCGTTCTTACAACCTGACTAGCACAACTGAAGTTAATCACACTCATTTGAAAGCTTCACTTTAGCTACTAAATGCCCCAACAACTCATTACTTATCAAAGCGTACGTCACACATTAGTTCACTCATATCTATAGTTGAACTACTATCAACGACACATTATCACACACTGCATGTCTTGTCTTGTTGAGTCACAGCCACATTCAGGTGTGCCACATCTTATATTAATGTACCACACATATCCTCTACCAAAAACAACACTTTTTGCAATATGACCACCTTCATGATAACCATTGTGAATGGTCATCTCTTGATAGTTATGTACATTATGATACTGATATCACTACACAACATATGATTTTTATGTACAAATTTTATCTATTTATCCTCACGCATTACTGCAGGAACATAGTATGTTTTATGTTAGGGAACTCAAAAGTTCTAAGTACACAGGCATGTACATTGTTATTACAACTATTTATGTTCACTTTCACACACACATTTTGGGTTAAGGAAATGATGCTGTTAGGTACTCATAAATACAGAACATACAATAACTGTTTGTTCAATATTTACACATGTAAATGTAAAACTTATGTTATTGTTATATATAGTTGCCCCTGAAGGACATGTGTCACCTGAGACTGAACAAGTGTCTTCACCTGGGTCAGCCAGCTCAACACACCTAGAAGGTGAGTGTATCAGTTGGTGGCCATATAATATGTGCTCTTCTATATGTTATGTTGTCATGTTCATTATTTGTTTTGCACATCTTCTTTAAATAGGATTACTTAGTGTCAGTGAAAATGAAGTGTAAGGCAACTTGTATTGTGTTAGTGATGTTAACTATCATGTAGGAGTTGTGAGTTTACAGCAAGTTTTCATTCACTCATATTTCATACTGAGTCCAAACATTATTCTTAAGTCAAGGTAGTTTTTAATGTGAGGTTATAAAACGTATGGAAACATGTTAGTTGTTACTTATGACACAGTACAATTACATAGTAACACAGCAGAGATTAACATGCCATTTAATAATGTGTACATTTATTTGTAGAACATGATGAAGAGGATTTTGATGATGATGATGATGATGATGCCGCCGCCGCCGCCATAGACACACAAATACAAGCAAGTGACCATGAAGAGGTTCCAATTGAAACTGTTTTACCGCCAAAACGTCCAGCAAATACCACATATGATGCAATTGTAGCTTCTGAGGGAAAAATTGTGGAAGCAGAAAATCGTCGCCATTCTGACCTGATGACAGTGCTGGAAAGGATGATTGCACTGCAGGAAGAAACAGTTTCACAATTGGCACATCTCCACAGAGTCTTCATTGAAGTGCCTAAACAGTTGCAAAAAATCAACACCTCATTCGAAGCATTAGTTGTTCAGCAAACACAAGCTAATTACTGGAGAATGACTAATGTACCACAATTCAACACCTCCCAGCCAGGATCTGTTCATGCAGGTCAGTTTTCACCACATTCATCTGATATTCATTCACCAGGCCCAAATGTTACCGGTCAAGTAGCAGACATTGCTGTGCAGGTTCCTGATGACATCCTACCGCTGCCATCTGTACAAATTCAGCAGCAGACACCTACAAAGGAGGCGACAAAAACAAAACAAGACACACATGAAACAGACCAACCATCACTTGTGCAGTGTCTACCAACTTGCTCACATGTGTCAGTGGGCACAAGCCCTGTCCGTGAACAGTCACTACCCAAAAGCCCTGTAGGTGAGTCACTGCCCAAAAGCCCTGTAGGTGAATCGCTGCCCAAAAGACCTGTAGGTGAATCGCTGCCCAAAAGCCCTGTAGGTGAATCACTGCCCAAAAGCCCTGTAGGTGAGTCACTGGCCACAAGCCCTGTAGGTGAGTCACTGGCCACAAGCCCTGTAGGTGAACAGTCACTACCCAAAAGCCCTGTAGGTGAGTCACTGCCCAAAAGCCCTGTAGGTGAATCACTGCCCAAAAGCCCTGTAGGTGAGTCACTGGCCACAAGCCCTGCCCGTGAAGTGCCAGAGGCCACTCAAAGTGGCTCTGTTGTGCCTAAAGTTGGTGGCAAAAGAAAAAGGAAAATTCAAAAGACAACAAGCAGGCCTGTTACTCGCTCGCAAAAGGAACAAAAAAAATAAATGTTATAATTCACAAAATATGTCTTTGGCCTTGTTTTGTTGACTTCAGATTATCTAATTACTATTGTATGTATGCTGAAGACTGTGTTGTTTCCAAACATTCAAGTATGTTCTTGTACACATGAAGTTTTGGAAATGTTAACAGTCCTAATGAATGAATAGTGTTATTAATATTTATGTATTAATCGTCTGTTCAGTAATGGTCCACCAGGAGCCAGTTGCTAAGTTTAGAGAAGCTGCCATTGACTTTGCAGCAAAACATTGCATTTGGGTGTGTTAATTGATGTAATCATTGCATGTGCATATTATTTTCATGCAATTATAAAAGCACCTATTTAACTGCAAACATCTTTCTTGTACGTGTACAGCAGGATTTTGTGTTAAATATTACTTACCTTTGGTGGCCATTGTAATGTTGTCCTTTAATCATTTATGTGTTCTTGTTTCAAGAACATCTCTGAATTTATACTAATATATATGTAGTATGTATTGATATATGCACACACACACAGACACACACTGTGTGTGTGTGTGTGTGTGTGTGTATATATAGTACTATCTAAACTGGTATAGATGTATTTACAAAAAACATACACTTCATGCTTCCTTGTGAAAACACACTATTTTAATAATACAGGCCTAATGTTTGACAACTATACTAAGTGTGAGCCTCTAACATTATTGGGTGCAAACAAATGTTTATTACTTAATTCACTCATGTTTATCACCATTTAAATAGGTTTCATACAAGGCCTACTTACTGCCATCAATATGTTGTGTGTACTCCTGCAATATAAAAAAAAAGAAAAAAGATACATTATATATATATATATATATATATATATATATATATATATATATATATATATATATATATATATATACATATATACACACACACACACACACACACACACACACACACACACACACACACACACTATACATATAGTACAATATACACTTTATATATATATATATATTTTTAAGAGAGAGATATATTTATATATATATAGATACACACGTATTTAAACTCATGCAGACAGGTAGTTAACCAGACTTTCAAATACACACAGAAATGTATGTGGGAAAAAAACATTTCATTTTGCAGGTGTGTGTATTTACTGATATGGCTGTCTAAGCACTATTTTCACACAGTGCTCTTTGTTATTTTTCTAGAAAGCTCAATGTTACTGAAATAAGTGTAGGAATGTTTTCACAAACGAGATAAAAAAATGATACATGTTTTTCCCACATTCGCCTATCACTAACCACAAAACTTAAACCAATTAAAAGGACACATCCAATTGGCGTTTGAAATAAGGAGTAAAAGTAGTTACTTTTGTTGACCTTGAAAACGAAACACAGGAATTTGTTAGCCATTGAGCAGAATCATTTTGATGAGCAAAGAAGACAGAACTGCACACATCTTTTGTGCTACTCTGACATGGCTGATGAATTCGTTAACAATATGAATCCCCTCTTAGGTTATAAGTACATGGTTTCAGAAGCAATTTTAAACAGTCGCGGACACAAAGCAAGCACACGCCAAATCTATGATTTGATTCGAGCTAAATATCCTTATTACCAAGACCGTAGGCATGCGCGGAATTTTAATTCCTCAATAAGATTCACTTTATCAACTAATGACTTTTTTGAACGTGTGCACGATAAGCTAGAACACACCTATGGTTTCTGGAAGATTGCAAAGGAAAAGCATTTTACCCTGAAAGAGGGCACATATATTGTTGTGAAAGGCATATTTATTCCTAATGCCAATAGCAATGGATCCGCTACTACTGTTCCGTGTGAATCGATACCTACTGCAATATCTGCACCCTCCATTCCTGAAACCCACATTGTACAACAACAAAAGTACTATGATTATGTACCAAGCCTTTCAGCTGAAAATGCATTGGAATGGGAACCAGAAGAAATGAACCTACCTCCCGACCAATTGTTTGAAGAAAGCAGTGGCGATTCCTATGAGCGCTTCATGGAGGAGATGTGTGTCATACTGGATTCAGCGGGTGGGTCAAGCGTGGATGAAAATGCCTTGCATTTCTGGAGCGACCAGTTGCAGCCAGACGAACAGTTAATTCTAGAAGAATGGTAAATATAACAACCGTTATGCGTTGACTGTGCGTTTAAATGTTTTTTTTTTTTTTTTTTTTTTAACCACCATTTTCCCTTTCAATGCGTGGATACAGCGTAACATTGCAGACTGCATAACATGTAGCGATCACAAAGAAATTGTTGCCGAATACAATATAGTATAACCTGAAAGAGTAGTACACATTGCTGACGGAATAAATATACGTACTTTCCTATCCCTTTAACCATATTAGCAACATTTTAACATAACTCTAACACATACCTGTTTTGTTATCATGCAACATTTAAAAGCGGGTCCACCACGTATGACGTGGGACCCTTGTCATGGCCCAAGGCGTCCTTAAAAAGGATTACGGATGTAAGTCCCGCCCCCAAGCGACGTGCGCGCCTCAAAGCCTATTGGCTGTCATGTTTTGTTATAGTAACGGTAACTGCAGTGTGTCATGTGTGCGGCTCAGTGTTTGTAAGCGTCAACTGGGCGTTAGCCGAATGTTAATTGAGTGGGAGGAGTGTTAGCGTGCGTTTCACGCTGGTTTAACATGACGTCACACGTATTGCATTTGCGCATTGTGTTATCGGCCGTCCTTTCTGTCCAAACACGTCTGTTTAAAAAGAATACAGATGTACTCGTTTAGAACGAATGTAGTTTCGTATTCATTGTATTTGAAATAAAGATTTTATGTTTAATGGTATTTTCAAGATGTATTGAACGCACAACGTACGCTTTGTTTTGCGCATGCGCTAACAGTTAGTGCAGCCAAGCCTGAAGTGCGTGCGCACACTAAGATGTGCGCGCACATTTTTCAGTATACAGGCAACGTTCACATCATATACATAGTTATGCCTGCTACAAATTTAAAGAAACATTACATACTGATGTACACTTGTACTTCTAACATATAAGTGAGTGACGTGTGTATGTACACAATCATATAGAGCTGTGTAATGCGTTGTCACGGATACATATATAGTAAGGTGCCATATTTGACCATCATGTGTTTGCTGTATTTCAGAGATGTCGGGGAAGATACAATCGGATCAATGTATGATTTCAGAAGAGTCTACCTTTATATGAGATGATTGTGAGGAGGAGCCACCGACTACTATACTACATATGGAACTAATTTTATATTACTTGCAGCGCTTATTAACAAACAATTAAAAATGTGATACCCTTATGCCTATATTGCATAAGCACTTAATTAACATAATGATGTTGCAAAATAGTGCCTCATGAATTTTTATTGAGTGTTCTTTAATGACTACTATCATTTTATGGCATGGTGTGTTTTATATATAACAACCATTCCCACTCTGCTAACACATTTGTGAATTCTATTGTGTAATGGAACGTATGACTGTCGAAACTATGTAACAATAATAAGAATAATAATAATATGAGCATGTTCATGTATAGCGCTGCTAGTTGTACACAGCGCTTTACAGACACATTTTTCAGGCTGAGGTCCCTGGCCCGTGGAACTTACAATTTATTTTTTGCCGCCTGAGGCACAGGGAGATAAAGTGACTTGCCCAAGGTCACAAGGAGCCGACACCGGGAATTGAACCAGACTCCCCTGCTTCAAACTCTCAGTGCCAGTGTGTGTCTTTACTCACTGAGCCACTCCTTCTCCCAATGTAAAAGACACTTACAACCAACTAGCCATTTATTGTTAAAAATCTCTTGTTACATGGGTATGTTGATAAAATGGTTTGGGACTGTAGCAAATAATGTTATTGGCCAGATGTTGTGGTCCCCTACAATGCATGATGTTCTGATTATGACATCAACATCATGTAATGAAGTACGTTTCTGTGTATATTTCATTAACCTAACTAACTATAGTTTACTGTGTTTATTAAACGTTCTAAAAATACATAGTATAGTCAATATGATGATATAAGCTACCATAATAAAGCTGGTGTTATCATTTGTCGGTGTTATACATGGATCCTACACAAATTGATACAGACACAAACAGTTGTGTTACAAAGTGTGTCTATGCTAATGTGCACGTGATTGACGTTACAATTGTGAGAATACTTGATAATTAACATCATGATAATGATGAAGTGACGTGATTTATATTCCAAAAATATTACCAACATTGTCATATTGGTAAATTATAAATGCTAAATGACAGTAACATTAGCGACAAATTTGTCTTCTCTGTTAACAGTTTAACACTTGGTACATGTAGGACACATCCACACACGTGTGACTTATACATACACATGTCACAAATTTAAATTAATGTTGACTATTAATTCCTAGCATTACAAAACACCAACATTGCTAAATATAAGATGTAGTACGCATTGTTGTGATTACAGGCATTCATGCATGGAGTGTTATGATCAGTCAATTTCATCCGTGATGAATGAGCTCCCGTAAGTAAACAAATAAGTACAGTTATCCCCTTTTCTCCAAACACCTCTATATTACATTAATGGAATTTATAAGGAAACATACATAAAATGTGATGAAATGGGAGTAATCATTTTCTAATACAATGCACATGAAAGCTCAAGAGTAGCTAAATGCATATACATGATACAGAAAGTACATATATGTTACATTTGTGTTTAAACCAATATGTTGGGTTTTGACTTCAAATAATTATAGGAAGATTGATGTAGGCACATCTTATGAGAGATGTCAGCAAATATACATACCATGATCAGTCATACTGGAGATATACCTATAATGCAAAGGAACAATATATAAATTGCAAACATTGACATGCCATCTTCAGTACCGTAAACAACACAGCAAAGTGTGTATTTGGTGTTGAATGTGCAACACCATGTATATTTAATGACATTCAAAATGTAAATCAGCCTGGTGTACACATCATATGGATGTACATGTTACACTGAACCAATAACATTGTATGTAAGCATACTAGAAGCATGAATGAGTATGGGCATAATATGTGTATTGTGTTAGCATAAGGAACAACACAATGCTAAAATATTAGTGCTTTGTTACCCCAGTTGTATTCACATACACACAACTAAAGTAAAATTGAAGAGGGATTATATAACCTGTGCAACAATAACATACCGGTGCCACATCCCTTTGTGCACACAGCAGAGAGAAGAAAGGTGTGCAACCCATATTCATCTGTGTCCTACCAGAAGGGTATATAAAAAAACATTATTGTTAAGATAACATAATGTAAGTATAAAAGTAGAACTTGGAACATATATGTTTTTACTTACAAGAAAAAAATGAATTGATGAGATTCTGGCGTGTCTGGCCACCACTGGCTGTTTGTTCATTTTCAGCAGCTACATGGGTGGGATGCTCGTCTACCAAAGGCTCAGCTAGGTCTGACTGTACATTGTGACTCAGTGCAACATTGTGCAAAATGCAACAGGCAAGGATAATATCAGACACTTTTTGAGGCTTGTATAGAAGAGCCCCACCAGTTCTGTCCAGACACCTAAATCTGGTCTTGAGTAGGCCAAATGTCCTCTCTATAACAGATCTTGTAGATATATGGGCTGCATTGTACCTGTCCTCTGCTTCAGTTTGAGGGTTTAGCACCGGAGTCAAGAGCCACGGCCTAATTCCGTATCCTGAGTCACCTATAATGAATGGAGCACACATAAGCTGACATTAGTGATCAAATTGTACAATGCCAACATTCCTAAATAAAAGTGTGTTTTGAGTTAGAACATGTAAATGTGTACTCACCCAGCAGCCAACCATGTTCAAAATGTCCCTCTTCGAACGCATGGAAGACTGAAGAGTTCCTCAGGATAGAGGAATCGTGACTGGAACCAGGGAATTTGGGTACCACATGCATTATCCTCATCGTCGCATCACATACCACCTGTACATTGAGTGAATGGTAGTGCTTACGATTGCGGTACACATGCTCACTCTGACTAGGTGCAATCAAAGCAACATGTGTGCAATCGATTGCACCCAGCACACATGGTATCCCTGCTATATTATAAAAGCCAGTCCTGACTTCCAGCCACTCTGTCGCCTCTGTAGGAAAATGAATATAATTCCTAGCACGTCTATTGAGTGCATAGAGAAACTGGGTCAAGGCCCGCGAGAATGTAGATTGCGAGACCCCGCCCACTATGCCCACAGTTGTCTGGTATGACGCGGAAGCAAGATAATGTAATGAGCACAGCATTTTAACAAGCCCAGGGACTGCACGACCTCTGGCTGTGAAAAAATCTAAATCTCCCCTTATCTCCTGATAAAGAGCTAAGATTGCTGCTGAACTCAAACGATAGCGACTTACAATCTCCTCCTCACTCATCCCATCTAACAGGGTTCTCTCCCTGTACAGACGCGGACGAGGCACAACTTGTCTCCTCTGTCTTCTCCTCTGATCTCCTGTCCCTCTACCTGTCCCTCGGCCTGTCCCTGTCGTATCCGCGTGACTGTCCCTGTCACTGTCCCTCGGTGTGTCCCTCCCTTGCCCTATATGATTGTCTTCATCATCAAGCATGTCATAGAAAAGAATGTTCCTCCGTCTCCTAAACAATCTCAACATTTTGAAATGAGTAGCTGTGAATGAGCAGGTAATGGGCGTCCTTTAAATAGGTATGTGATGATGTCAGGTGACATAGTAAAATGCAAGGTGTTACATTAACATAATAAAGTACTTCTGTGGCAAGCTGTGTGCAGTTCTTGTTATAAGTATTTGTTGTGTGTATTCTGCAGGGAATGATGATATTTGGCAATGATGTGACGTGAACCTTTGTAGAAACATTGCTTGCAAATAAATAGTTGCATGTGCAATGCATGTAACACTTGTGAACGCAACAGTCAGTCATGTAATTAGACAAAAAGGCTGAGATTGACGTGGGAAAAGTTTTGTGTAACATGTGTAATTAGCCATGTTATTGTGACATGTTGACAACAATGAATAGTCGTGTGCATATGCATGCATTTCTGTAAGGAGGATAGTTGCTATAGAATGAGTTTACAAGGTGTCCCAATGATGAATTACTGTACATGTGTGTATAAGTTAGGTTGAAGTGCTTGTAATGCAACGGTTACAATGTAAACATGCAATGTGATTGATCGTCCAATAAGTGACGTCATGAAAATAGGGAGGACCAAACGTAGATGTAAACATGAGAATTTAGATGTACATGTACGTTTAAAGATGCGTGAAACATTACAAGCATTGTGTAATGTAAAGGAACATGAATATACTGTGTATGTGTGACATGTGTGACATGTGTAACATCATGTAAATAATTGTCGCTCAGTTCAATAAAATGTGTGATATGATGTGAGGTTCTCCTTTAAGAGTTGAGTATAGTATTTTCCCTTGCCACATCATCACATGATGAGTAATGTGACCCGCAAATGCTGAAAACATGTAAAAGTATAATGTTATGCAAATAATACACGTCAGCAGTGACACAATGCAGGGAATGCCCCCCACACTGTAATGCAAATGACGTTTGTATTGTGAGCAATGAAACGTAAACAGTACTATACTGTTATACGTCCCCGCTCCATTGACTCCATTGATGTACAGAAGTTTTTTTTTTCTAAGTGCCGTTGCGGCAGCCTTAGCGATCGTTCTCCCCTCCAAACTGCCAACTTTAGTTGGCGGGAGAAATTGGCCATAACATCTCAATTTCGTAGTGCCGATCAGGCCCGATAAGCTGTTTTTTTTTGTTGAATCCAGCCGATTTAAAAAAGTGGCGATCAGTGGCGAAAACAGGCTTATCGGCAGGCGAATGGCCATAACAAAATAATCGGCTCCGAAACCTGGCGAAATCAAGCACTTATCGGCGCTTACTGAATCTCAAACCCAATTTTGCCTATAAAATGGCGATAATTCCCTTATCAATGCTTACTGCATGAGGCCCCATGTCTCTCTCTCTATGTCTCTCTCTCTATGTCTCTCTCTCTCTCTATGTCTCTCTCTCTATGTCTCTCTCTCTATGTCTCTCTCTCTATGTCTCTCTCTCTCTCTCTCTCTCTCTCTCTAACAATCCGCTGTTTGTCAGTGAAATAATTTTTTTTTTGTTTCGAAAAAGGCAGATTTGCCTTTTTAAAACTGAACTGTGTCTGAAAGGAACTGCACGATCTGAAGCAGATTCAAATTCGCTCAAAACATTTGTCCATCTCTAGTGGGGGATACAAAAAAAACGGGTTACAAAAGAGGGGGGGAACGGGGGGTACAAGAAAAACATGGAGAAGTTAAACAACAGTTGTTACTACAGTTAGATATAGATCAGTGTAAAGAAGGTTGCCCAGTGAGCTCATATTTTAAATCAACTCATCTCGCAGCCATTTATAACCTTAATCTTAACCTAGATAAATATCTGGGGTCTATAACTCAAGCTTGTTAATGAAATAATCAACTCTCTTCTGGTTGAAAAATAATCTGGAAGCGCGTTGAACCAGAGCATCCAAACCCTTAAGAATCTCCTATGGTTTAGTATTGTCCTCAATTTTTTCGTTTCAAGAATATGTCTCACTTTGGCAACGTAAAGTTCAAATGCTGGGGGAGTGATTTACAGATGATTCTGTGTTATAGTACATCTTGCCTCTGTTAAAAGGTGATCAACCAATTTGTTAAAATCGCATTAGGTATGTCAGGGATCATTTTCTCAAAAATCATTGTTAGAGTCTTCTGGAGTTTTTATATGTAAAATCTTGCTGTTTCTTCATTTTCTCCCAAAAATGCAGTATAACTCGATATGTTCAGAGGATGTGAAATAAGGAGCCTCTGTGTCCGCATCCTCTCCAGCAAAGATTGCTTTCTTCCACATAGATGTGAGGGAGTCAGAAACCAACACATTAACTTTTTAAAACTAAACTCCTTAATAGTCGTGCATATTAAAGAGCGTGAGGCTGCCTCCCTTTGTACCACTTGTTTGATAAAGGCTCATGGGACCCAAAACGTCACTACTGGTGTGATGGTAGATGCCTGAAGAATAAAGTATTCCCTAATTATGACTAAAACTTGGTTTGAAGAAATTGTGAGTTTCTCTGTGGGAGTGCTTGTCACCCTTTCTCTACCTTTCTATTGTTTGCTACATGGAGCTTCTATGGGGTTCAGCGTCTGGGATTTAAGCATCCATACCATTACCTATATAATTGTCTATGACTTGCATTTTGAACTGATTTAAGTGACTAATTTGTCTTCTGCATCCCAAACCTTTTAGATATCTCCAAATTGTGCAATGTCTTTCAACAGTGGTGAGATGGTTGTCTTGTAAGGATTTGGATTTAGTCTGAATGAAGGGCCTATTTCTGACAGGGGGATGTTATATTGTTTCAAAGGTTTTAATTTTGTTAAAGAGAATATCTTTAACGCTATTAATGTTATTCTTACCCCATAAGTTATTGTTCCTAGGTCGTAGGCCAGGGGGGGAGTTTTCATTTCGACATTTCAGAGCTCGGGTGTCCCACACTAATAGTGTGAACTTCATTACTGGATGTTTATACACTTGTTTATGTCTATTTTTAATGGGGATCTAAAGTAGTGTATCTAGAGCTTGTGTTGGGGTTTCCATTGATTCAATTTGTACCCATTACACTGTTTATTTGGATAATGTCAAGCTGGTGAGGGACTCAGTTGTGCCGCTGCATGGTATATCACCAGAGAAGGAAGGGTCAAACCCTCATGGACTTTTAAGAAGGTAAGTACACTTTTTTGGATGCATGGAGGGATATTCTAGTAGCTCCAATTTGTATCAATCCATGAAGGAAAAAAATCCCTTTACGATCAGATTCTCATGGTTTTGCAAACTAGATTAAATCTGGTAGGTCAAAAAAGTGCAAAAACCTAACCGCTTAAAACATTGTTTTTCTCGCCACCTCTAGGAAGCGAAATAGGAATTGTGAGTTCCCTCTAGAGTGTGAAATAGGGTTTTGGCGAGGTGGAGGAGGAGCACAAAAATGGAAGTCCTCCACCAGCACCACCATGCTAGCACCACCTCGGGGTTATTCTGCTACAAAATCAAGTACAATCCGGGCAGATTGCATGTTAAACCGTTTACAACATTTCAAACTGTGCAGGTTTTACAATGACAAACTTTCAGCTAATAGATTATCCCCCTTGATCTTTGTTGTTCTCAAATGAAGGAGAAGATCTTATTTTGAAATTCACGGAGGGGTAGATCCTCAGAGGTCCGTTAAATCTGGGCTACTAAATGTGACGTTACACACATAGGTAATGTTTGTTGGTTGCCTTTTGGCAAACTAACATCATTATGTTAGCTGCATTAACAGGGATATTCATTGCACAGAGATGCGTTAACCAATACACTGCACATGGACCTTGGCAAAACTATAACATCCATTCCAATTCACGCACATGCGTTACAGATGCGTTAACAGGGGCCTAGTGAGCCTGGCAGTTCTGCCACAAAAAAGAGGAGGAGATGATTTCCTATGAATAGTTTTTGATTTGATTTTCCCTGTTAATTATTTCAGAATGTATTTTTCATACACAGTGAAGTAATTGTATGTAGATACATTAGTATACACCCATTCTTAATACAGTCAAGATTACATATCATATTAGGTCAGAAAAATATATCCTACATTCATTTTAATCAGATGAACTTCATGACACATTATCAGATGCATCTCTTGATGATCCATAATACATATCTTTGTATTACACATAACTTTTTGTAATGAAAGGGTTACGCCCTATACTCAGTACAATCATTTGGTGGCCTGCCAGTTTTGATTATCATTGGGGCAGCACCCCCAGAGTTTTGTGTGTGTGTGTGTGTGTGTGTGTGTGTGTGTGTGTGTGTGTGTGTGTGTGTGTGTGTGTGTGTGTGTGTGTATGTATATATATATATATATATATATATATATATATATATCACAACAAGAGAAAAAATATTAGCGCCAACCTATCACTATATAATATCTCTATAAAAATAAAAGGTGATTGTAAAAATAAAAGTAAAAATAATACAGATAAGAATAAAAAACCTATGCTAAGCACAGTGGATAGAATAAAAATTAATGTATTAAACTAATAAAATGCATAAAAAATACATAAAAAAAGAAAATGTCCAGAAAAATATATATAAAAAATATATAC
The DNA here is from genome assembly GCF_040206685.1 of Ascaphus truei. Taxonomy (NCBI): domain Eukaryota; kingdom Metazoa; phylum Chordata; class Amphibia; order Anura; family Ascaphidae; genus Ascaphus; species Ascaphus truei. The sequence goes on from NC_134486.1 coordinate 128,418,665, forward strand.
AAATCCCAAGATATTCCAATTGCTATCCAAAAGAGTCTCTGCAGCCCGAATGAAGGGAACACCACTTCCTTGAGGATATCTACAAAAACACAGAAAAAACAGGCGCACTCATAGCGTAAAATTGTATAACAATAAATTTATGGAAAAAGGGATAAAAATACACACTCACAAACAGAGCTGAATAAAAAGCATTTTAAGTACAACTCAGCCCGTTCAGACGCAGGAACCCAAAGAGGAAGAACTCATGGAGCACTGCCCGGCCGCAGGGCGGTCCGCTGAGTGTAGCAGTCTCTAGCCAATGGGAATCAGGAGATAGAGCAGCAGGCACATGGCCCGCCAAGGAAGGACAGATGTGGGCAATGAACCCTGATAGGCCAGGTAACGAACGTCCGAGCACAGGCCAAGTAAGGTAGCCCAGAAAAGAGATGGGGGAATTGATATGCTGTAACGCTCGGCCTGCCCACAATCCAGACGAGACCCCGGGACTGAGGTGGAAAGGAGAAATACCACACACTTAACAGTAAACGGGGGCACGGCCGGAGTTTGGAAGTAGCGTAGCTGGTCCAGGGAACAAAAATAGAAAGAGTTCAGTACTTGCCAACTCCAGCGTAGAAGGGTAAAGTCCGAGGCGCATGCGCGAGGCTGAAGTGAATGGAGGCATAGTAGTTGAGCTCCGTTCCCCACCTCCACTAACAACGCTGATATAGCAGTAACTACCAACCAAAAAACGCCCAAAATATAATAAAAGCACAGCAGCAACTCCTGTGATGGCCCCGGGCAACCCCAAGAAGAAGAAGGAAGGGGATATGAGAAAATATCTGGGCCGCTCCACTTCACGGAGCGCAGATACAGTAATGGCGCCAGAATCAAACGCAGGCTCAGAGTCAGACCGGGAAGAGGACCACCCAGCTGAGCCCACGCAGATGCCGGTTCGTATCTGCGACTTTGATCGACTGTACCAGGATATGAAGAGCATGATATACACTGGTGAAAGGAAAAAAGACAATGTCGGTGCCAAACAATAAAAATGAATCAAACCATATAGTGAATAGTCCAAATCAAAGTCCTTGGATGACAAAGGTGGGTAGGCAATTGCAAACTCTCTCCAGGACGTGACGTGGTATATGAAAAACAAAAAGAAATAATTATAGTGCAGTATGCCAATATATAGGGACATAAAAACATATAACACTGACAACATAAAACATACAAGACAGACTAACAACAACAACAACAGGCCAGACTAAAAATAATAAAAAAGCTATTTATTATCAACTAATGTTGGACTCTGGATGTGGCTGTCCCACACCAATCCGGGGGGGGGGGGTAAAATCGTTACCCTACTCACAGAATTGTGGACAATGGAAGGCAGCAGGACTGGAATCACTTTTACGAATCCAAGATGGCGGCCGTAGCTCTCTCTCCGGCTTCTCCACGTGTGTCAGATGCTGTGTAGAGTCTCCTGGACGTGGCGTCGCGCTCTCCTCTCCTGCTGGTCTCCTGTCCTCCCAATCCGGGCATGCAACTACTCTCCCTCGCCTCCTGACCGTATAGTGTGCTCGCCGGCTCCAGATGCAGTCAAATGCTTCTAAAAACGGTATCTTCCCAATGCGTTTCGTGCGCATGCGCGCACTTCTTCAAGGGATGTCACTACCCCTGAATCTGAATAGTTTATATACACGCAGTCCACAGTCCCAATTGGTTGCTATTACAATTGGCAATGAATTAACTGTATGACTGCCAGACTGGAGGTAGCATACAAGAAAGCCTGGCCAAACATACATACACTTACAAAACAAAACAAAACAATACAACATTAAAACATGGGAGTGCAATAAAAACATTAAAAACATTAAAAAACATTAAAAATCATTAGAAAGACTAAAATTAGTAAAAAATGGATAGAGCTCACAGGGAGGGATTATATTACAAAAAAGCCTTCAATTCAAAATCTATATTTAATCCCCTCGGTGAGAGTGTTTTTAATTCATAAATCCAGTATGCTTCCCGCATACTGGCATGATTAAGTCTATTCCCACCTCGGGGACCGGCTTGGACCTCCTCAATAGCCTGACACTTTAAGCCTATAGGATTCTTATTGTGGCACAGAAGAAAATGGTGGGAGACGCTATGTGTGACTAGTCCTTTTCTTATATTGTAAATATGCTCATAGACACGTCTCTGATAAGATCTCCCCGTCCTGCCAACATATTGTAAGCCACAAGGGCATTGCAATAAATATATTACAAATGTTGAATGGCAGTTAATGAATGTTTTTACCGGGTAAGTCTTAGAGGTGACCATAGATGTAAATTGCCTAGCATTATTACTGAAGGAACAAGCCACACACTTCGCACAGGTAAAGAAACCCTTAATGCTCCCTATCTGTTTTGATTTATGCTGTTTAATGGGACAGCTGGGGGCTAGTTTTGATTTTAAGTTATTGGCCCTTGTGAATATTATATTCGGTTTCTTAGGCAGGATTTCCACCAAATCTTCATCCTTGAGTAAAATGGGTAGGGAGCATTAAGGGTTTCTTTACCTGTGCGAAGTGTGTGGCTTGTTCCTTCAGTAATAATGCTAGGCAATTTACATCTATGGTCACCTCTAAGACTTACCCGGTAAAAACATTCATTAACTGCCATTCAACATTTGTAATATATTTATTGCAATGCCCTTGTGGCTTACAATATGTTGGCAGGACGGGGAGATCTTATCAGAGACGTGTCTATGAGCATATTTACAATATAAGAAAAGGACTAGTCACACATAGCGTCTCCCACCATTTTCTTCTGTGCCACAATAAGAATCCTATAGGCTTAAAGTGTCAGGCTATTGAGGAGGTCCAAGTCGGTCCCCGAGGTGGGAATAGACTTAATCATGCCAGTATGCGGGAAGCATACTGGATTTATGAATTAAAAACACTCTCACCGAGGGGATTAAATATAGATTTTGAATTGAAGGCTTTTTTGTAATATAATCCCTCCCTGTGAGCTCTATCCATTTTTTACTAATTTTAGTCTTTCTAATGATTTTTAATGTTTTTTAATGTTTTTAATGTTTTTATTGCACTCCCATGTTTTAATGTTGTATTGTTTTGTTTTGTTTTGTAAGTGTATGTATGTTTGGCCAGGCTTTCTTGTATGCTACCTCCAGTCTGGCAGTCATACAGTTAATTCATTGCCAATTGTAATAGCAACCAATTGGGACTGTGGACTGCGTGTATATAAACTATTCAGATTCAGGGGTAGTGACATCCCTTGAAGAAGTGCGCGCATGCGCACGAAACGCGTTGGGAAGATACCGTTTTTAGAAGCATTTAACTGCATCTGGAGCCGGCGAGCACACTATACGGTCAGGAGGCGAGGGAGAGTAGTTGCATGCCCGGATTGGGAGGACAGGAGACCGGCAGGAGAGGAGAGCGCGACGCCACGTCCAGGAGGCTCTACACAGCATCTGACACACGTGGGGAAGCCGGAGAGAGAGCTACGGCCGCCATCTTGGATTCGTAAAAGTGATTCCAGTCCTGCTGCCTTCCATTGTCCACAATTCTGTGAGTAGGGTAACGATTTTACCCCCCCCCCCCCGGATTGGTGTGTGACAGCCACATCCAGAGTCCAACATTAGTTGATAATAAATAGCTTTTTTATTATTTTTAGTCTGGCCTGTTGTTGTTGTTATTAGTCTGTCTTGTATGTTTTATGTTGTCAGTGTTATATGTTTTTATGTCCCTATATATTGGCATACTGCACTATAATTATTTCTTTTTGTTTTTCATATACCACGTCACGTCCTGGAGAGAGTTTGCAATTGCCTACCCACCTTTGTCATCCAAGGACTTTGATTTGGACTATTCACTATATGGTTTGATTCATTTTTATTGTTTGGCGCCGACATTGTCTTTTTTCCTTTCACTTGTGTTACTGACTGTACAGTCAGTTGTTGTCTGGCTGCCAATTTTTATTAATTGTCCCATAGGGGCTTATATTCTTTAGCGCTGTTTTGCACCGTCTTTTTTGCTTTTATGATATACACTGGGCTCCAAGACTTAAAAAAAGAAGTTCAGGGCTTGGGGGAGCGTACAGGGGCCCTCGAGGACAAAATGGTGACCGTAAATAAACAACTTAAAAAGACTGACAAAAGAGCGGCGTACATGCAATCGCAGATATCGGAGATTATGGAGAGGCAAGAGGATGCAGAGAATAGGGACCGCAGGAACAATATCAGAATTCGCGGCATCCCAGAGACAATAACCGATGTGGAAGCATTCACTGCCAGGTGGCTGGAGACTCTCTTGCCGGACTTGCCCGTAACAGAAAGAGCCATGGATCGCTGCCACAGAGCCCTCAGAAGCCGCCCTGCAGCAATGGAGCAGCCACGCGATGTCATCGCCAGGCTGCACTATTTCAAGACCAGGGACGCGGTCTTTAAGTGCACCAGAGCGGAAGGTACTTGTAGATTCGAGGGGGCCACGCTGCAACTTTACCAAGACCTATCCCCAATAACATTGGCAAGGAGAAGGGCACTGCAGCCCGTCACCAGGCTGCTGAGAGACCGGGCTGTCCGGTATCGCTGGACCTTTCCGTTCGGCCTATTGGTTATAAAGAACGGGAGGGTCATTTCAATGAAGGAGATAGAGGAGAAAGAGGACTTCCTCAATAAACTAGGCCTGAAAGACGGCCCCTCAAAAAGCCCCAGGAGGGAAGAACAGGGAGAAGAAGCAGAATGGAGGACAGCCGGTTCGCCCACAACACTCCGGGAGCCTATAGTCCCAGCAGAGATCTGAGGACAATGTCAGACCTCCAAACCAGTGTTAAAGTTAAAGTTGGGGTAGCGGTTTTACCCGAAGAGTTAATAAATAAATAAACGGAGAGCTTGCCACCAATCACCAAAACTGCCAAGATATACATTACACCGCTAAGCCCGCTGTTAACACCGTGTCCACAAAGCTCTGTGCCGCCACAGGAGGAGGAAAAAGACGATCCAGAAAGTCCTCAAACCTGCAAACGGTAAAACCTTACCTGGAAAGGAAAATGGCCGGCCGCAGTGAAACGCACGACACCCAGCATGGCACCACAGAAGCAGCTCCACCACGAGGCGTCTTCACGGAAGTGGAGGGCGCATCAGCGCGGGAACAGGAGAAGGGACGTCCTCACACGCGGGCTGATGCAGGGCAAATGGCGCCCACCGGAAAGACGTCACCGGAAATGGAGCGGACGCCATCTTGGAGGGGGCAGGCGAAAGAGACAGGAAACCCCTGACAGCCGGCGGCGGGAGAGGCACAAATCTCGCGAGAAGCGGGGTAGGGTAGGACACAGCCGGTCACTTAAAGAGACGGCAGAAAGAAGAGATGAGCGACGCAACCAAAGGGAGGCCCAGGACGCGGCCCACCCAGTGACGGCCGTCGGAAGATAAAGCTCACAGCGGAGAAAGGACTAATAAAATTTTGATGTATATAAAGTGGATACAGTGACCTGCTAGCACACACATTACACCCACACGAGACAGACAGGGCTTCAACACACAGATCCCTCACATAGTTTAAAGAGGCACAAGCTGTTATATTTGGATGGTTAGCTAAGGGCCAAAATAGATCCGAACCCAGAGGCTACAACGCACATACCACAATAAGAGAACAGTGACAAGCAGTCTAGAAGATAGGCAGTCAGAAGTGACAAGCAGTTGCAAGTAGTATGTTATACCCCACAAGTTATTTTACGGGTTAAGATTTAAAGTAATAGCTTAGGCAAGTACGAGGTTGGAGTTACAATAGTAGACAGCATGGATAAGGGAGGGGGGGAGGGAGGTTGCCCCTCATGAAAGCCTTGAACATGAGTCTCCACATGGGCGCAGGGGAAAAGCCCCGAGAGTGGCCCATGCAAGACCCCCTTAGGCCAGCCATTCGAGACGGGAGAGGGAGATGGAGGGCCATCCCAGACTCCGTCAGGGCTGCACGCCTAAGTGAGGCAAAGAAGGAGAGTGGGGGAGCTTGCTCTCGCCCACTCACCCGACAGTTCTTAAATGTTTTAATATGTGTTATATGTATATGTGCGTCCCCTCAATGTGTTTTCCTCTGTATCCCCACCCCACAGCCACAGGTCTCTGCAGAGAGGAATCCGGTTCAGGAACTCCCGCATAGGAGTAAGGAATACCCTTACGCGCAAAGTGTTCAGAGAGAAAGTCAACATAGAATATGTATTCCCCCTTATGCTTTCAGGCGGCAGTCCGAAGCTCTAGAAAGAATTGAAAGACCCTCATCGCTGACATCGAGGGCTCCGATGGCTGACTGCAATAGAGAGAAGGTTTGCAAATACACACATGAATAAAGACATCATTGTCATTTCACACAATGTGAAAGGCTTTAATAGTCCGGGGAAGCGCAGGCTAGCTATAGCGACATACAAGAAAACAGACCCCGACATAATTCTCTTACAAGAGACTCATTTTTCCAAAACTAGTTCACCAACATTTATTGACTATAGATTTAGGAATTGGTTCTCAGCCTCAGCCAAAAAAAAAAAGAGGAGTAGCCATACTACTGCATAACCGTTTGCCCTTCGCGATTAAGACCATCAAAAAAGACTACAACGGCCGATTCTTGATTATAAACGGCGAAATCAGAGGTCAGCCGGTCACACTGGCAAATGTTTATGCACCAAGTACAGGCACAGAAGCCTTCCTGGAAAGGTTCTTCTCCAATCTCCGGAAGATGGCACGGGGTGCATAATACTAGGGGGCGATTTTAATCAGACACTAGATCCAGCAATGGATAGATGCACCCCGAGTGGCAAAGTCAACTCAAAGATCAGGCAAACCTGGAATAGAGGGCTGAGAACCAATAACCTGTTAGATATATGGAGGGAACAACACCGACAGGACAAAGAATTTACATTCTACTCCCACACACATGACAGATATAGTAGGATAGACTACCTCTTTGTCTCTAGTAGAATGGTTTCGCAGATCTCCCATTCGGGCATCCATGATATTTCATGGTCAGATCATGCGCCGATAGAGCTGCGGTGCTCCGATTTTATTCTAGACAGACCAGGAGCGAACTGGAAACTTAATGAAGTTTTACTAAAAATCCCCGCAATTGCACAAAATGTAGGGGATAGAATCAGGGAATATTTTCAAGAGAATATGGGAAGTGTGACTTCGCAGGCTACCCTATGGGAAGCCCATAAGGCGACTCTGAGAGGAGAGCTCATAAGGATTGCAAGCAGGCGAAAGAGGGAGAAGGACAAAAAAATCAATCAGTTACAGAAGGAATTGGCAGTCCTCTCAGCTCGACATAAAAATAACAAAGATGCAATGACCCTTAAGGAGTTGCTAGACACTAAAACCAAACTTAATATCTTGCTGACCTCCCGTGCTGAAAAGGAGCTGACATGGTATAAGCGGAAATTTTTTGAGAAAGCAAACAGGCCAGATACCCTACTTGCCAACAAACTAAGAGACAAAAAACACGTCTCCCAAATTCAGACAATTCGAACAGAGCAGGGGGATCTGACCTCTGACCCCAAAAAAATAGTTAATGAATTTAAAACATACTATGAAACCCTTTACGATGGGGCGAAGGTGGCACACATGCCAACCACAAAAGCTCGACTAAAGACGTTCTTAACAGAGGCACAATTGCCTAAAGTGACCAGAGAGGAGAGGGACGCACTACAGGCAGACTGTACTATCGAGGAACTCCTAGAGGTAATGAAGTCATTAAAAGCAGCCAAGGCCCCAGGCCCGGATGGCTTTTCCAATCTCTATTATAAAAAAATTCGTAAAATACTAGCTCCTCATCTACTAAAACTATGTAATTCCTTCCTGGATGGTGCCCCCATCCCGGGCTCGATGCTCCAGGCGTCTATCTCAGTAATCCACAAACAAGGAAAGGACCCAGCGGACTGTAAAAGCTACAGGCCCATCTCGTTAATAAACTCAGATACAAAAATCTTTTCCAAACTTTTAGCTAACCGCCTTAACCAGGTGTTGTCCAAGTTGGTCCATCCTGATCAAGTGGGGTTCATATGTGGTCGACAAGCCGCTGATAACAACAGACGGATTATAGATTTGATTGATCTGGCGCAAAAAAAGAATATCCCGTCTATGGTGCTTAGTTTAGATGCAGAAAAAGCGTTCGACATAATTGACTGGCCCTACTTGAGAGAGACGCTGGGGGCATTTGGCCTAGGTGGGAGAATGATAGAGGCAATTCTCGCTCTATATCAGGGACCGACGGCGAAGGTCAGACACCAGGGCTTCCCCTCGGAAGAATTCCAGATCAAGAGCGGCACCAGGCAAGGCTGTCCTCTGTCACCCCTTCTCTTTGTGTTATGCATCGAACCCCTGGCGGCGCACATCCGCCTCAGCCCGAATATAGTAGGAATCTAAATTAGTGACCAGCCACATAAGGTGGCCCTGTACGCTGATGACGTGATACTCATGCTATCACAGCCCCTCACCTCTCTGCCGAACGTCTTTCAATTACTAAGGGAATTTAATGCGATATCCGGGTTCAAAATTAACCAAGCAAAATCAGAAGCCCTAAGTATCAACTTACCTAAGGTCACTGAGAAACTGATCACGGTGAACTTTGAATTCAAATGGCAAACCTCCTCCATAAAATATTTAGGGATCAATATCACGAAGCAATCAGGCACCCTTTATAAGGCAAATTACCCCAGACTAATACGGACACTGAAGGAAGATCTCCGGAAATGGGCAGGGTACAACATATCCTGGATTGGCAGGATTCAATCTCTAAAAATGAATCTCCTTCCCAGAATTTTGTACCTATTTCAGACTCTTCCGGTCCCTATAATCAGGGAAGAGATCCTTCGGTTACAGTCCGCAATGGTGAAGTTTGTCTGGGGTAATAAAACCCCTCGCATCAAAACTAGCACACTAATTCGGCCCACAACAAGAGGAGGATTAGCGGTACCTTGCCTGTTGTCATACTTCAAAGCGGCCCAATTGACCCAAATTATCCAGTGGCACACCCACCCTAGTCGGAGGCGATGGGTGGAGCTGGAGGCGGCCTGCTGTGCCCCGGTGGCATTGCAGGACCTGATCTGGCTCCCAAATAAGGTCCGCAAGGACTTCACACACCCGCTCCCCGCGGTTGTCAGCTCTTTGGCAGTATGGGACAAAAGCAAATATAAACACGTCTTGATGAGACAACACTCTTTGATGACCCCAATTTTGGGAAACCCTGATTTCGCTCCGGGCCTGCAGAAGAAAGATTTTATTACATGGACACAGAAGGGCTATACTCGCCTTCGACACGTGGAGGGTAGAATATCTATCAAACCGTTTGAGCAAATTAAGTCTGAAAAATCAATTCCAAATTCAGAATTCTTTAGATACCTGCAGCTAAGAGCTTTCTATGATAAATTTCCCATTCGAGCTCAACGCACTAATTTTGAACAGCTTTGTTCTACTGGAACAGGTACCAAGGGACTTATCTCTACAATGTACAAGGCGGTGGTCTGTCCGACTCCTGACGCCGACGTGACGTTAAAATATAAGAATAGATGGGAAAGAGACTTAGGGGACACACTAGAGGACGAAGACTGGGACTATATTGTCTTGGCAGCAGCTAAGAGCTCAATCTGCACGACATTGAAGGAGAACGCGTATAAGGTCCTGATGCGGTGGTATTTGACCCCATTACGATTAGCAAAGTTTGTCAGGGGCTACCCTCCATTGTGCCCTAAACAATGTGGGGAGCAGGCAGACTTGCTGCACATGCTGTGGGGTTGCACCAAGATACTCCCAATCTGGGAAGATATCAGAAATTGGCTCCAGAGAATTCTCAATTGCACGATCCCTTTGGACCCCTGGTTGTTTCTGCTGGCCAGACGCACCCCGGGGTTAAACAGGTCGGAGCACAAATTAATTGCACATTTTGCAACTGCTCTGAGGTGCGAAATCGCAGCATTGTGGAAGCAGCCCGAAATACCAAATATCCCAAAAATCAGAAATCGAATTTGGCACGTTTGCCGGATGGAACAGTTAACGAGTCTGGTTAACGACACCGGCACAAACTTTCTAAAAGTCTGGGCGCCATGGTTAGCCCTGAATGATATCCCAGGGGTCAATGCCTCCAATATACTGCTTTAATAGCGCTAGACGCGTTCTCCTTGGATGCGTGTAGCTGACGGGGAGACATAGAATACATTCAACATAAGAGGTCAACTAATCCCGGCAGTCAAGGGAGAGAGTAGGGGTCGGCGCCCTCACGCGCAGATGAACATAACCAGGAAGACAACAAATGTCCCGTGCTCGGACGATCCTGGAGTCCTCAAAGCCCAAAGGATAAGGCGACATTCTGTGGCAGTAGTCTCCGCGACGGACCCAGCTGAATCGAAGCCTTTCTGTGGCTGCTCCACCCTTCCCCCCCCCTTCCCTGCCGTTTCCTATGTCTAGTCTGGGTGTAAGTCTAGTGGGTCTGTATGTCACCCCAGTACGTCTTTTGTGTGTCTAAATATAAAATGAGTTGGCATGTGTACTGTTATATATGACAATGGGTTGGTAGAAAATGTGAGAATTGTACCATGCACTCAATAAAAACTTTTTTGGTTGAAAAAAGAAGGGTAAAGTCCGTAAGCCAATGGTCAAGGTGTAGGGAGAGCCGCATGGTAGAGTGGTCGTAAGCCTGGGTTGTGGAGCAGAGAGAGCAGCATAGTAGGGTTCCGTAACCCGAGTCCAAGGGATATAGAAGACTGCAAGGTAGAGAGTCCAAAGCCAAATCCAAGGGGTCCAGAGAGTAGCGTGGTCGACGTCCAAAGCCAAAGGTCAAAATCCAAGGAGGTCAGCAGAGAATCCAGGGACAGGAACAGGGACTGCGACACAAGAGAGCCAAGCAGAAGCAGACAGCACCAAGGTACAGAAGCTATGTAGTGAAGTGGGCTGGGACCTATAAGGGGAAAGGGAGGAGCGGAGGTGCAGCCCAAGGGAAGCCCCGATAAGGGAGAAGAGCTTGGGGGCGGACCTGGTGGAGCAGGGGCAGGAAAGCGCGCCGATGCACGTGCCGCACTGGAGGAGGCGGGGTCAGGCTCCTGGCGCCAGAAAAGGGAAGCCTGGGTCTGCGCGCGCCCGTAAGGGTGAAGCGCGCAACCCGGAAGAGCAGGAGCAGCCGCGGGGGAGACGCCGAGGACCTGGGAACACCGCCGGGGACCAGAGGCAGCGGGGAGAAGAGGTAAGGAGGCACTGGTAGCGGGAGTCCCCGCAGCGCGTGTCCTTACAGTACCCCCCCCTCGAGGGTCGGACTCTGGACGATCCATCCAAGGTTTGAGGGGAAATTTTTGGTGGAATCGTTTGAGTAGACACGGGGTGTGAAGATCAGCATGCGAGACCCAAGAACGATCCTGAGGTCCGTATCCTTTCCAGTGGACCAAAAACTGGAGTTTGCCCCTGGAGATGCGAGAGTCAATGATGGACTGAATTTCAAATTCCTGTTGTCCTGGTACAATGGCGGGAGGAGGCCGAAGTGAAGGATGAGTAAATCGTGTGCCTTGGATGAATGGTTTCAACAGTGAGACATGGAAGATGGGTGAAATCTTCATGGAGGGAGGCAGCCGAAGCTGACAGGCCACAGGATTAACTTGTCTCAGAATAGAGAAAGGGCCCAGAAACCTGGGAGACAGTTTAGGGGTTGGGGCCTTCAGTTTAATGTTTTTAGTGTCACGGTAGCTTATGACAAGATATAATGAACACCAAATATCAGGGTTGAACTGAACGAGGCTTAGATATAATAAAATATATTTATTCCTTAAAAAAGGTGAACACAGCAATATAGTACAATTAACAGACAAGAAGGTAACACTTACTTAGGGTTGGGGGATGGAGAAGTATCAGCTAGCAATTCTCCAGCAATCCGGTGACATTCAAGATGGTATCAGAAGAACAACTAAAAACTGTAGGGTTGACACAGTTTATATACCTGTGTAACCCTATTCTTAACATTGAATACAGACTATTGGTGAACAATTATCTGTATCCAATCCCTAACGTGGAGACACAGATTAACCCATGCCCCCAGCTAGTTAGCCCATGTGTACTGGGACTCTGAGGGTCTTATTTTTGTAGCCCCATAATTAAATCAGGGGCAACGACCAGTCTACCAAATGAAGTATCTGATAGGATCTTCATTGTTTGTAGGTGTAGACATAACACTTACAAACCACTCCAGTTTGATGATTCTCCACCCTCAGGTAACAATTAGAGTGGCAGAGTCTGTTGATTAGTACTTAGGCTCAATCATCCGGCTGCCCTTCCTGACCTATTTAGCATAGCAGATGGAGTCTGCATTTTTCAGAGCAGATCCAAAATACCATACATATTCTCTTTAATATATACACATATTAATAAGTTCCATTCTGGTGGGCTCAGTGGGTCGAAATTTGCCAGTTTTTAATGCCTACAGTGACTCCACATATTGGCCAAATATCAACTCTCTGCGACCTCCAGAACTGGAGATACAGAAATGCACTTTAAAACATTACAATACAGGATTATAATGAAACATGGGAACAGGGGAACATATAGTTTCCTGACATGACAAGGTGTAAGCCACATTCCTGGACCACAGTCCAGTTAACCCCTTGCCTCCCTGGTGAGGTCTGGGGGTGGCCATATGGGGTGCAACCCCTTTAATACCGGGCCAACCCCCCTCTCCCTCTACATTTAGAAGAAAGCCAGACCTTCTCTCCAGGTACGAACTTGTGAGCCTCCCGACGAAGCCTATCTGCTTGTCTCTTCTGTCTTAAGACAGATTGCTGTAAAGCAGTTTGAATCCTCCTCCATGACCCCTGTAAGGTGGTTACCCTATCATCTGCTGCAGGAACTCCGGACCTGGATGAGTGCATAGGTAGGTGGGTAGGATGAAATCCATAGTTTACAAAAAATGGTGATTCTTGAGTGGACTCATTCTTGAGAGAGTTAATCGCAAATTCCGCCCAAGGAAGTAACTCTGCCCAATTATCCTGAGAATTGGAAGAAAAACAGCGCAAATACTGTTCGAGGGACTGGTTCATACGTTCAGTCTGCCCATTCGTTTGGGGGTGATAGCCTGAGGAAAAAAGAAGGGTAATGCCCAGCCTCTGGGAAAATGCATGCAAGAACTTCGAAACAAATTGAGTACCACGGTCTGAGACAATGGACCACGGAACGCCATGAATACAGAAAATTTATTTTTCAAATATATCAGCCAAAGTACTAGAATTGGGTAGACCCATGAGGGGAACAAAATGAGCTTGCTTGGAGAATCTGTCAACAACCACTAGAATAGTAGTCATACCATTAGAAGGGGGAAGATCCACGATGAAGTCCATGGCAATGTAACTCCAAGGACGGTCCGGGACCGGGAGAGGTTGTAGTAGACCAGAAGGCTTTTGACAGACTGATTTATTTTGGGCGCAGACTGCACAAGAGGAGGTGAAAGCTCTAATGTCCTTTACCATATTGGGCCACCAAAATGTTCGCCGAATCAGATCCGTAGTCTTCTTAAAGCCGGGATGGCCGGCAGATCTGGAGGAGTGACCCCATTCAAGAATTGTAAGATGAAAATGTGGGGGTGCGTAAAGACGTCCATCAGGGACCTCTAGTCCTTCGAGGACCTGTGCTTGAGACTCCAAAATGTTATCCAGTATGTCAAAGGAGGCAGCAGAGATAAACAATTGGGGGGAAAGAATACTCTCCGGGACGTCCTGTGACTTCTCAGTGATGAACTAACGGGACAATGCATCAGCTTTGATATTCTTTGTCCCAGGAATATAAGAGATGGTGAAGTTAAACCTTAAGAAGAACAACGCCCAACGGGCTTGACGGGGCCCAAGATGACGGGCACCCTCAATGTAAGAAAGATTTTTGTGGTCCGTCAGGATCAGAATGGGTTCCTTGGTTCCTTCCAGAAGATGTCCCCATTCTTGTAATGCCATCTTGATGGCCAACAACTCCCAATTCCCCACGTCATAATTTCTTTCTGCTGAAGAATTTTTTTTGGAAAAAACCCCACAGGGGTAGAGTTTATCTTGGGGGGTTGTTCTTTGAGAGAGAATCGCACCGGCTCCCACGTCGGAAGCATCAACTTCCAAGATAAAGGGGAGGGTGGGGATGGGATGTCCGAGACAAAGGCTTTTTTTAAAGAGACTCAAAGGCACGACTGGCCTCCAATGGCCAAGAGGAAGGATCAGACCCTTTTTTGGTTAGGGCCATAATGGGTGCTACCAAAGTAGAAAAACCGGCAATAAATTTCCTATAGTAATTTGCGAAGCCAAGGAAACGCTGAATCGCCATCAAGGAATTAGGTTGTGGCCATTCAAGTATAGAATTGAGCTTCTCCAGATCCATGGTGAACCCCTGGTCCGAGACAATGTATGTGGTTGAGGATGGTTGAGGATTGATGAAAGACACACTTTTCCATCTTGGCGTAGAGCTTGTTGGCCCGTAGATGAGAGACCACCATCTTGGTATGGAGAATGTGTTCCTCGAGGGTCTTGGAAAAGATGAGTATATCATCCAAGTAGATAATCACAAAAGAATTCACTAGATCACGAAAAACCTAATTCATAAAGTCTTGGAAGACTGCAGGGGCATTGCACAACCTAAACGGCATCACCAGATACTCATAGTGACCACTGCGCGTGTTGTACGCGGTCTTCCACTCAGCTTTATTAAAACAGCTTCTTACAGTAGCTATGGATGAATTGGTACTTTCTAAATTAGTGTTTGATTTTTTATATTCAGAATGTCCCCGAGTACCTATTTTTTATCATTTGCCCAAGATTCATAAATCTTTAGTTAACCCCCCTGGTCGCCCTATCATCTCAGGCATCCAGTCACTCACATCCAACCTCTCACAGTATGTTGATTTCTTTTTACAAAGCTATGTAGTTAAAATGCCTGCTTATTTGAAAGATACTTCATCGGTGCTTCAGATTTTTTCTGGCTTCGAATGGAAGAAGTCATATAAGTGGTTGATTTGTGACGTCCAGGCGTTATATACCCACATCCCACACGACAAGGGTTTGTCGGCGATAAGGTTGGTCCTGGAGGAAGACAGTTTACTGCACCCCCTGAATGTGGAATTCATACTAAAAGCAATTGAATTCATATTGACACATAATTATTTTCTCTTTCTGTCCCAGTTTTTCTTGCAGGTTTGCGGAACTGCAATGGGGACTAGATTTGCCCCCAGTTTCGCGAACCTGTATATGGGAGACTGGTAGAGGAAGAGGATTTGGACCAACAACCCCTACAGTAGGAATGTTGTGATATGGAAACGCTTTATCGACGACATCCTGTGTGTGTGGGATGGTAATGATCAAGAATTGTTACATTTCATAGATTATCTTAATGATAATGATATGAACTTGATCTTCAGCCACATTTCCAACGAGCGATCTATCAATTTCCTTGATCTCAATTTAACTGCCACGAGTACTGGGGAAGTAACCACAAAGGTATTCTTCAAAGAAGTGGACAGTAATAACCTACTTATGGCCTCCAGTAATCATAAAAAATCATGGATTTCCAATATCCCTAGGGGCCAATTTGTTCGAATCAAGCGAAATTGCAGTTCCACCGTTGATTTTGAGGAACAGGCTAACATACTTTTGCATAAATTTCTAGAAAGGGGTTATTTGGAAAAAGACCTGTTGAAAGACCTGGATATAGTGAGGGGAATGGATAGAGACCACATGATATTACCAAAGAGGAAGGAATCACCTGTTGTAACTGGGTCTCTTGATATTCCATTTGTGACTACCTTTAATTCTGTGAGTGTTAAAATTGAGGACATTTTTAAAAAACATTGGGCAATATTAAATAGGGATGTGTTTTTAGGGGGCCACATCCCACCAGCACCAAAATTCATCTACAGGAGAGCTAAGAATTTTAAAAATACCTTGGCTCCTAGTGATATTTTTCCACCAATCCATAATAGGGATAAGTTATGGCTAAATAAATCTGTAGGTAATTATGCATGTGGTAAGTGCTCTGTTTGCCACTATCTACATAAAGAGAGGAAAACTTTTAAATCATTAATCATGAGGAGTTTAAAATTGAAGAATTTATAAACTGCAATACCACCCATGTGGTTTACTTGATTGAATGTTCCTGCAATATCCAATATGTTGGTCGCACTAAAAGGTGTTTGAAAGTGCGCATCCAGGAACACATTAGGAATATTAAAAATGGTTATGATAAGCACAGTTTGTCTCGGCATTTCTCTGTACACCATAAAAAAGACCATCTTCCCTTAGAATTAAGGGTATACACACTGTCCCCTTAGGGAGGAGAGGTGGTGCTAGAATTAAGAATCTCTCTATCCAAGAAACATTCTGGATATACAAATTAGAATCCCACACCCCTGTATTGATTCTGTCATTTAAATAATTCATGTCTGCTTCCGAACTAATTCTTGTTTCTTTTTTTCAGATATAAATCTTTGCCATTTGTTATTTTTATGGTTAATTTTAGTATTGTGTTTTATGCAGCTTTTTAAGTATTAAAAATAAAATGTTTTTTTTTTTTTTTTTTTTTAGGCAGCTCTGATTTTGCAGCTGTACTGAATTAGCATGGTGCATAGTGATTCGTTGATACTACTAAATTGTTAACCAATCATATGGTTTTGAATGGTATAAACTCTGATACAGATATCATGTGTTTTATTCCCTGAAGAAGTGGCCTGTTGAGCTACGAAACGCCGCGTAGGAGAGATACCATTCAACCTATATACTTTTATTATTCATATTCCAAGGTGTATTTTATTGTTGTCAAACGGTTTGCTCAACACCGAGTTAATTTCCTCTTCTGCGCATGTGCCGCGCTGTTGCCTGCCTCTGTGGTTGCCAAGTGAGGTCTGAATCATTACTGGCAGACACTGTTACTCAAAGCAGAGCGGGCGCTCTGACGTCACAGAAGGGCCCGCAGGACCACGCCGTCACGCTGCCTGACTGATCGGGAAACACAGTGAGGTTTGCAGAGGAACCTGTGTACTACTTGCGAGCAAAGGACAACCACTCCCCAGGATCCACTAAGCGCATTGACGCCATTTACAGGACATTCAGACTGTGGCAGAGTCATCATTCATCTGGCATTTCACCTACCTGTAGGTGGAAAGGAGAGTGAAGCTCTGGTGGTTCCTGGTTGCAGACGCTGGTAACTGCCACTCTGTGGCTCTATGCTTGATTAATCTACCTTGATGTACGCATAACCTTGAAACACCTTATATATAAACATAGTTTATTACATTTTTCACGGTGAGTTTTGTGCGATTTGTTTTTTTTTGTTACTAGATTCTAGGGTCTTGGGCTACCCTTTACACAGCAGCATCTACATTGGTATATATTTATTTACCTTTTCCACATGGTGGGGTGTGTTTTTTTGATTTAAATTGACATCACAAATAACACTTTGTATTAAGTATATATTTTAGTGCGCACTTATTTGTTTTTTCTATTTGTTCACGCTAATGTGAATAGTTGAGAGGACCATCAGGAAGAAGCACGGTGGTCACCCCATATAAGAGAAAACACCCAGATGGGGGATAAAGCCTGCTATAGATGTGGGGAAGAAGGACACTACGCCAGTCAGTACCGGAACAGAGAGTATGTACCACAGGTAGTTAAGCAATTCATCCGCTCTCGCTTTGCACCAGGAAACGACCTAGGGACCCAGTGAAGGAGCATACGGGGACCCATGTGAAGAAAGGCTCTGTTCGGACGGCACCCGCAAGAGATCATTCTTCTTACCATGGGGACTACTGGGGCCCTCAGCGTGAGTTAAAAAGAAAATTGAGGGACAAGTATGCAACCTACTCTTGGATAGTGGATCCCAAATATCCATCATTTTCAAGCCCTGGAACGACTGTTATATAAAACACCTGCCATTGCAACCTCTGGAGGGCTTGATCGTTTGGGGCCTTAGTGATGCCAGCTACCCTTATCTAGGGTACGTAGTGATGAAGCTTGAGTTTCCCAGGAAAGTAACTGAGTAAAAGGACCATTGACGGTGGTGGCCCTCATATTCCCTGAAGTCCACAGCATGGAAGAGACTGGGACTATAATTGGCATGAACACCAGACCATTGGTGGAAACGATTATGGTGGGACATTCACCACACATGTGTTTGAAGGCCTATCAGCAGATGGAAAAAAACTGGGCTCAGTGAGGGGCCTTTGGGGGAGATTACATGTGTAGGACCCCGCCTGGTACAAGGACCCCCCAACAGTGTAAAGAGGATAACTGGAAAAGTGTCACAGGCGAAACATAGAAGGGACCACTGTCATGATTGATAGTCCACCCCATGGACGATAAAATCTCAAGGGAATAGATTGACTCTGGCTATGTTCAATTTTGAAGACAGTCCTTCCCCAGAATATGGGTATGGGGGAGATGGGTGCTCCAACGCAGGGGAACTAGTCATTCAATAAATTTTGAGGGACTCCATATGAAACTATATAACGGAGTGGGTATACTTCCAAATGACCTTTGAGTCACCACTGTAAACCAAGATCACTAATTATAGAGGGAACATAATAACGCATAAATCACCTCACAGTAGCCTCAAAAGGGATAATGAAGGTAATGGTACTCATCCACGGTTGGTCATAATGAATAATGCAGATAATCTTACCCACTCCTGTAGTCTCTGGGGGTCCAATATGGCGTGCCAGCCGCACAGGTAGAAATCCAAAGCAGAAGAACAGAAGAAATACAGCGCACTGCCAGGGAGTCAGGTGGTGAAAAAAATATATAAAATCCTATTTATTCAGCACAAAGCCAGTAAAAACATCACCCCAGGAGGTGAACCAGATCCTTCTACGCGTTTCGGACAGCGAAGTCCTTTATCAAGGAGTATGGGGCCTGGGGCAACCCAGATCGTTTATATATGCCTCTCACAGCCCTAATCAATCATAGATGATTTTCGCACCCCTCTGTCGCACACGCACTCCAGAGGGGCTATAGCGGAACTAACATCTAACCAGCTGAATGAAAGCTCGCTGTGTGTCCCCACCCCCCAGGGCACATCTCCCGACGGCTGATTGGTCCGTGCGCCGCAGCCCAACCAATGAACACATCGGCTGAGATGTGCACATCTCATATATAAACGATCTGGGCTGCCCCAGGCCCCATAATCCTTGATAAAGGACTTCGCTGTCCGAAACGCGTATAGGATCTGGTTCCCCTCCTGGGGTGATGTTTTTACTGGCTTTGTGCTGAATAAATAGGATTTTATATATTTTTTTCACCACCTGACTCCCTGGCAGTGCGCTGTATTTCTTCTGTTCTTCTGCTTTGGAGTCCTTCTCCAGAACAATCAAAAAACGGTTGCAAGAAAAAATGGCTCATCGACCAGACGTTTTCTCCACTTAAGAATGGGATGTAGGAAAAGCCCATGGTGTGGAACACCAGATCCATCTTCATGATGCTCGCCATTTCAGGGAAAGGTCACAAAGATTGACCCTGGCTGATGTGGAAGCTGTGAGACATCTCCAGGAATTAATGGGGGCTAGCATAATCTCCAAATCCCGTAACCCTTATGCATTACCAATAGTGGTGGCCCGGAAGGAAAATGGAACGGTAAGAATGTGCCTTGATTATCACACACTGAATAAAAGGACCACACCAGATCAATATACCATGCAGCATAGAAAGGATGCATTGGATTGCTTCACTGAGAGAAAATGGTTCTCAGTCTTGTATCTCCACAGCTGATATTACCAAATCCCAATGTGCAAGCAAGATAAAGAAAAGACTGCTTTTATATGCCCGTTGCGGTTCTACCAATTTGAGTGCATGCCCCAAGGAGTATCAGGGGCCCCAGCTACTTTCCAAAGAATAATGGAATGTCCGGAAGGGGATATGAGCCAATTAGAAGTATTGGTATACCTGGATGACATAAAACTATTTGGGAAGACTTTGGAAGAACACAATGCCCTCATGATGCAGGTACTAGATCGGCTGAGCAAGAATGGACTAAAATTGTCACTGGACAAGTGTCAGTTCTGCTGGATGTCTGTCACGTACAGTATGTGGGACACGTGTCTGAAAAAGGAGTGGTTACCAATCCATCTAAATTAGAGGCGATTGCATCCTGGTCGAAGCCCACGCAATTAACAGAATTGCAATCTTTTCCGGGGTTCTGCGGATATTAGATGGTTTGTGAACAATTTCTCAGCCTTAGTACAGCTGCCATTGATGCAATTAACCAAAGGCTACCTGCCATCCAAAGGACGCAGTATGGCTGCCAGAGCCACCGGCCAAGACTATTTAAAAATGAATGAGCTATTTGGAAATAGATGAATTCTTAAGTGCGAAGAAGCTTTCCAAGCCACTGAGGCCCATCTTATGAATGCGCATTTGCTGATCCACAAAAACCTTATGAGCTTCATGTACTTGCCAGCCTTGAAGGGTCAGGATCAGTGATGTATCAGGAGCACCCTGAGGACCTGACACCCATAGCATTCGTGAGCTGAGTGTTGGTACCTTCAGAAAGGAACTACCGGTGCACAAACTAGTATCCTTGGCATTGAAATGGGCAGTAGTGGACAAGCTGCATGACTATCTGTATGGAGTCACCTTTGTAGTGCACACAGACAACAAACCACTTACCTACATTCATCAGCAAAGTTGAATGCCACAGGTGGTTAGTGGCCTTAGCTACCTAAAAATGCATCCTGAAGTACCGACAAGGGAAACAAAATATTGATGCCAATGCCCTGTCCCGAATTCACAGGGATGCTCGAGATATGTTTGGGCATTGGGAAGAAATTGCCGCAGTTAGAGTGCGCTCATTGTGTGAGCAAATTGAGGTGCCAAGACAGATTATGACTACCAAAACAGAGTGGCTGACAATCTGTGGCTATGTCCCACTGTGATACCCCCAGTATATTCTCATAATGACTATGGAGGGGTTACCGCGACTAAACCTGCAGGATCCATCACAAGCTAAACGGACAGACCCTGGATTGAAAGGTGTAATCAGCATTGAGGGACCAGATGACAAGACTGTCATTGGAAAGCACCCCAAAAGTCGACTCCTCATAAAGCAATGGGCTAATCTGGTGATCAAGAGTGTCAATACACACTGTCACTAAGAAACTGGTGTTTCCTTACAAATATAGGCAGGTGGTACTACATTCTCTCCATGATGATCATGGACACCTGGGCACAGACAAAGCCTTGGGCTTAGTGAAAGATCGATTCTATTGGCCCTGAATAGCTTGTGATGTCAAAGAATATTGCAAAAACTGTAGAAGGTGTTTGCCCAGAAGGATTTTGGCTACAAGGGCAATTGACAAACTTCACTAGCAGTGGACCACTGGACTTGGTCTGCATGACTTCCTGTCTTTAGAGCCAGACATTTAAAACCAGAGACAGAACATGAAACACAGACAGAGCTCAGTGCACATCCAGTGAAACTTATACACAGTACAGTGCCTAAATATATATGTTTAGAGCCAGACTGCAAGAATACAAGTAATATCCTAGTGGCCATGGACCATTTCACCCAGTATGCTCAAGCATTCCCGACAAAGGATCAATGAGCCACTATGCTCACCAAGGTGCTGTGGGATAAGTACTTTGTCCATTATGGATTGCCAGCTACGATACATTCTGATCAAGGGCGAGATTTTTAAAGCCGACTCAAAGGACTATTGTGCACCTGTGGAATAAAGAAATCCAGGGCAACGCCTTACCACCCTCAGTGGGATCCACAACCACAGAGATTCAACAGGACCCTATTAATATGATGGGCTCATTAAATACTCAAGGGAAAGAAGGATAGAGTCAGCATGTGCACCATTTAGCACATGCGTATAACTGCACCAAGAATGACTCTACAGGGTATTCGCCCTACTACCTGATGTTTGGACGAGAAGCCAGATTACCTATCGACCTGTGCTTTGGAGTGGCAGCAGATGGCACATACCCGACCACATACAGTATATGCCATATTTGCAGAAACTCAGGGAACAGTTGCAAGAAGCATACAGGCTGGCCACAACTGCTGCTGATATGAATAATCGGGGCAATAAAAGCCAAGAGCTCCAAGTGCAGGACAGAGTCCTTATTCTAAATCTGGGAATACCCGGTAAACACAAAATAGTGAATCGCTGGAAACCAGAGCCTTATATGGTAGTAAAGAAACTACAAGGACTTCCAGTATATCAAGTAAGGCATGAAAAGGGGAGCGGTCCAGCAAAGAACCTACATAGGAATCATCTTCTGCCAATAGGTCAGTTAGTACGATGCCCTGTGAAAGAAAGTATTCCAGGAACAGCGAATCTACCTAAGAGAAATGATCGACTGAACAGAGGACAGGGTCATGGGACTAGCCCACTAAACCACTGTAGGCAGTATAATGATGAAGAGTCAGATCAGGATGAGGGATATGAAGGAGATATTAGGACATCTATCCAATATCCTGGATAAGGAAGAGCAGCCTTCACCTCAAGAGGTGTCCCCTATGCGATCAGCAGGGCCGCAAGTCAGAGAAAGATGTTATTGTTGTGTTGAACCCTGAGGCAGAGTAGGTCACCCGAGTGGGTCCCATTGAACAGGGCAATGAAGCTGAAGATGCAGCAGTGATGATAGTTGCAAGCCCCCCTCAAGTGTAGGGTCTGCAGAACATGAGTCACCAGTACCATGGGAATACTCTGAAAGGCCAGGGGAAATAACAGTAGTACCCGCAGTGTTCTCACCACATCCCAAAAGGGAGACTAGACCCCCCCAGGAGACTGACCTTTGATTCTCCAGGGGTGTCTATAGAAATTCCTGTGATTAGTATGCCAAAATGGATGGTACAAATTGCATTAGAAATAAGTGACCCTGGAAGCTGTGGAAACCATGTGGTGTAACAATAATACGTTCTGTAAGAACAGTATGACGGTCATATGATATAGTGGTACCGAAACAACCCTTTGCGAAGTATAGGCCTGCTACCCCCAAGTACAAACATGAGCTCCAATGGTGTACCGGTACCTCAAATATAGGCTTGCATACTCAGGATTGGGAGGCCTGCAAAGCTGACAATAACATACACACACACACACACAGCGCTTATGTCAACTGTAATGAGAATTGTATTGTTATTTGTGTGGGGTGATCCCATGTCTAACGATCACGAAGTTCCTGTTAACCATTGAATAATACATCTATATACACCAGTTATATATCCAAGTGTTGTATCCCCTTGTTTGCTCCACGCACATGGGGTATTTATTGTAGGCATAAGGACTCAAGCTCCCACCTCAGCACCAGTAGTATAAGGTGAAGTACAGTAAAATAGAGGGGTTACATATTTTTTCGTTATGTTAGGCTATATTGATGAAGGTCCCTCTAATGACAGGGTTATGTGCTTCCCATATGGTCATGTGGGGCATCTCACGGGTACAGCTCGTTAAAATAATTTAAGATTTCTTCTTTTATTTGACATACTGTATCTGAGTTGCATAGCATAGCTTTGTTTCGTCTCTGTTGCAGTTGAGGCATCTGTTGCTTATATAGGTCTATATTTCATTCTAGCGGGTCATGTTCTGACCAGGTAATAGCATGTTATTGGGCATATTTGATTGTGGGCAAGAGGGAATTATCGATTAAAAGATAATTTAATCTGGAATAAGTGTGATGTATTTGGGAGTAAAAGCGTAATGCCGCATATTTGGGTATTGAGTCCTTTGTAGTGTCTAGCCTTGAAACTGTACAACCAAGTACTGTATATTTAAGTGAAATTACTGAGGTAGACAAGATATGATTAGGGTTGCCAGATGGCTTCTGCAAAAATACTGGACACAATGTTGAAATGTGCGACGCGCTCGAGACACACACACACCTCTCTCACCTCCATGCTGTTTCCTGCTTTACTTGGCCCCACCCCCAGGCTCCTAACAACTCCTCCTGATTGGCTGCATTACCCAGCAGCAGCCAATCAGGATGGATGAAGCTGTCCAGCCGCCTAGCCACAGCCCTGCTCTCTCCCTGCTTAGGAAAATGCTGCAGCCTCCAAAACCGTTTAGGTCACTATGTCCAGAGAAGTAATACCGGACACATACATGTCTAATATTACCTCTAATTTTGTACTGGACAGAGTGTCGAAATACAGGACAGTCCGGTTCAGTACTGGACACATGGTAACATAATGGTAGTCATTTTGGAAGGAGGATTTCTAACCTGCTGTTGCAGATAGACACAGCTCTATGCAGTTCCTGAGGCAAATCACTATATACTCTGTTATGATAAATAAATTAATTAATTTGGTACATGCTTACCTGTCTAGCAAATTTGCTTGGAAGAAAGTAATGAAGTGTTTCAGTATAACTCAGGTAGGTGCACAATTTGTGAAATTTCTAAGAAAAGTAGACTTACCAAAACGTGGAATAGTCGATAAACTCGATAAACTCAATTGACCCTCCAATCAGCCATGACTAGCTGGACAAGAATTGTAAAACATACTGGAAACCTAACAAGCTCCTATTGAACCCCCAAAATGACCACAACATATATATAAGCATATGAGTGTCACAGAGGAGTGCTACTGAGCATGGCAATATATATTTAAAACAGAGACAGAACATAAAACACAGACAAAGCTCAGTTTTAGCACATCCAGTGAGACTCATACACGGTACAGTGCCTAAATATATATGTATAAATATCTAATAAGTAAAATGGTCTTTTAGTTTGACATTTTTGGCCAAAATTGTTGTAAGCCCCTGAGCCAACGCCACGGCAGACCACATATCAGGGGTCCCTAACGCTAATATAAATTCTTAATAACCTGTGTAATAACAGGAAGAATGATTATAGTAAATCTGTCAATATTAGTTGCAAAGTTATAAGTCTGACTGAAGCTTTTATTAACCTGTACATTACCAGGAAAAGCACTCTGTATTAGAGATGTCACAGCCAAACTGCAAGCAGGCAAGTTCCCCTGAGTGGAGGATGCTATGGAGTGAGCCCATAACCATTTAAATGTGGGAGGGGGTGAGCTTAAATTAGGAAGGAGGTTGCCACCCTCCAATCAGCCATGACTAGCTGGACAAGAATTGTAAAACATACTGGAAACCTAACAAGCTCCTATTGAACCCCCAAAATGACCACAACATATATATAAGCATATGAGTGTCACAGAGGAGTGCTACTGAGCATGGCAATATATATTTAAAACAGAGACAGACAGAACATAAAACACAGACAAAGCTCAGTTTTAGCACATCCAGTGAGACTCATACACGGTACAGTGCCTAAATATATATGTATAAATATCTAATAAGTAAAATGGTCTTTTAGTTTGACATTTTTGGCCAAAATTGTTGTAAGCCCCTGAGCCAACGCCACGGCAGACCACATATCAGGGGTCCCTAACGCTAATATAAATTCTTAATAACCTGTGTAATAACAGGAAGAATGATTATAGTAAATCTGTCAATATTAGTTGCAAAGTTATAAGTCTGACTGAAGCTTTTATTAACCTGTACATTACCAGGAAAAGCACTCTGTATTAGAGATGTCACAGCCAAACTGCAAGCAGGCAAGTTCCCCTGAGTGGAGGATGCTATGGAGTGAACCCATATACTCTGTTATGATAAATAAATTAATTTGGTACATGCTTACCTGTCTAGCAAATTTGCTTGGAAGAAAGTAATGAAGTGTTTCAGTATAACTCAGGTAGGTGCACAATTTGTGAAATTTCTAAGAAAAGTAGACTTACCAAAACGTGGAATAGTCGATAAACTCAATTGACAAAATAGTTTGGTTTTCTTAGCAGTAAATTCTAGATTCATGTTTACTATGTCCCATTTCATTGGGGTAGCATTATTTGTACACATTAAAAGCAATTAGAAAATAGGCAAATGTATTTCCTTTCCTGTAGAATGTACTCAATTTTGCTGAATTTTAGCTCTCCGGTTTTTCCCAGTTTATTGCAGAACTAGTATTTATACTGTGCATTAGGGTAAAGGATTAGCCTTTATTTATTTTGCATTGAAATTAATAATGGTATATGAAAGGGTGAATATTTTATGTAACCTACCCACAATTTGTTTTTTTTTGTGTGCAGTTCCAAGGAAAAACTCCTTAGTGCATCCTATGTAAATAGTTTTGCTATTTAGATTAGTTGTAAACAGTTTGCTATTTACTTCTCATTAATTGTTCTCAGTTAAAGAAAAATATCCTTGGTATGTGCTATTTTATCCTCATCTGATTCTGAGGACTCTATTTCCATTATTCAGAAAAATTGCACACTTCTGAAATAACCACAATTCACTGTAGAAATTCTGCTGGTGGAAAAATTGCTTAGAAAGAAGACACACAGAACTAACTACAGTAACCTATATTACGACAAACATATAAATAAGAAATCTGTATCTCTTTACAGTTTTATTTTAATAGACAGACATACACATTAAAAGGGCATTCCAGGAAAGATAATAGTAAGTACCTAGTGAGTAAGTGTGTATGAACGAATAGAAATAAAACTCAGACTACATATTAGTATTTTAACTAAAGAAATAATTCCCACACACAAAATACTGTAGTTAGGCACACTAATAGGGATAGTGGACACTCACATATGTAGAGATAGGTACATCGCAAGAGCTATTCCTTTATATTGAGGGGACCACACCAGGCAGTTGCATTGAAGGAATCCAGTCAACCAATTGAGAGAGATCTGCAGCCTATACCACTGTATGTAAAGTACCACTCATTAGCTGAAGTATGCTATAACTTGTGCTTAAAGTAAGCAGAGATCTCTCTCATCACGTTTGACCATTCATCATCTTAAGTGTGCCATGGCATGTGCATTGGGTGAGCAGAGTTCTCTCTCTCTGTCACATGTTTATCATATATAGAGTTGTTTACTACAAAGGAAGTGTGACTCATCAGTTTAAGTATGCATGTGCTACAACACTCAGCACTGATTGGAGGAAGCCTAACAAATAAAACTAAAAATAAGAGCCTCGACTTGAGATAGTGCCAGAAGCTTCATCCATGGACCGTGCAGGTGCCCTGGCCAAGAAGTCCCCTTGCTCTCTTAGGATCAGACTAGACTGATTGGGGCTTCTCCAGGTGTTTAGAGCTATTTCCTGTCGTATGCTGTTTACCTCTGCAAGCTGTAACTGAGAACATAACCGAAGCTAAGTAAAATCGTTTTTTGATTACATCACTAAGACTTTTTACTGACTCAGTGTGCAAGTTATTGGCTGAATCCAGAATCTTTGCATTACAACCACTGCTGCACTTCCCCCTGGGAATTGCTGACTAAGATGAGTGGGATAACAAACCACCTGAATTACAGAAATTCTAATAACTATATGGAAAAGTACTCATACAATTGATGTAGCAGGGTAGTCCTCCTCACCCTTGGAAGAGTTGTCCAGCTCTGCTGACAGACTCTGCAGAGGTGCGTCGGCCCTGTTGTGGTTGGCAGGGTTGGGAGGATAGAACATTGCCTTGGTTATGCAGAGGTGCAATGGCCATTTTGTGATTGGCAAAGACTGGAACAGAGAAACAGGATATCCTCTACTGACTGGAGGCTGCATGTCAGAGCTGCCAGGGACGCAGAGCTAGAAGGACTGACCTGGGAGCCAGTTAGGCTTCCCAGGAGTAGGAAAGATATACCCCACAGGCCCCAGTTAGTCTCTCATTCCCTAGTAGTGGAATATTGCAAGGCTGGCCAACAGGCAAGGATTTGCCCAGTAGCTTGAGCTGTGGAAATAGTGATATCAAAAAAGGCGCAATTTAAACCAAGTGAAAAAGTCTTCAATCAGAACATCAGTGAAGTGAATAATTGAATTAGTGTAATATACAAGCCAATGGCTTTGTGATTTAGATTAAAAAAAATACAAAATACACTTAATCGTAAATTGCAGCTCAAACCCTTGTAGAGATGGCTTTTTTCAATCCAGTAGTCATTGTAATCCAAGTCATGGGGGGTGCAAATATATAGAAAAAATAGAAAAAACAAAAATAGTGCAATATGTCCATCAAATGTGCAAATCAAATATCCTATAGAGTGCGTACTCACATACTCCTAGTTCTTTTAAGGATATCCAATACAGTGGCAAAGTAGTATCTCTAGGTGTCTTGGTGTGTGGGAACCTTCATAGGAAATTTAAAACCATATAGCATAGACTGATAAAATAATTTTATCTATAGATAGGTAAAAGTATTGCACTCACAGGCTGGCATCAGCTGGGTTGTTGTGTGCACACCGCTCCTCTCCACAGCTACACTGTGTCTCCTGTCTCCCCACTGTGGCTGGCTCCTGCACTTCCTTGTTTGGAGTTCCCAGATGATTCTGTGGAGGAACTACAGAGCGGAGCAGCCTGCAGGAAAGGGATCCTTCAGGCCCTGCAGGATCTACACATGGCAGCCGGAAGGGGATTGTAATGGATCCCTGCATCGAGGGACACGGATGCGGTCTATTTCAAAGAGGGAGACCTTGCTACAGACCCTTATCCAAAAAAGGTACCAACGTGCACCACCCTTACAAAAGGGAGGGTAGCGCTGCCCTCACATACATATTGGGTGTAACTGTTGGTGGACATCTGGCTGTATAAGGTGCCCCAGGGATATAGTGCCAGAATGGTACAAGGGGATTGTATATTATTGTTGGTATCTGTTATATGTCTTCTGGAGA